>NC_137189.1:42512820-42695262 GCF_960531495.2 Zeus faber
AGCCTCGTAGATCTGATACGAGTGAAGATTCAGCAACTGGATTGCTTATTTCTCACTTCAAATATGTTCAGATTTTTGTGGACGGATAAGATCAAATCAGTAAAAGTTTACAGAGAAATTGAACGGAATGCGGAGTAAAGCTCAAACCCCATTGGCTCACAGAACTAGGGGCCTCGGAAGGGGGGCTCCTCCCACTGAAACACCCAGTTTTCAAAGAGGGTGGATTGGACGCATGTTTGAATGGTTTGAACGCATAATCTCAGTGTTATTTTCAGCAAAAAACATGTTTTTGGGGACCTCAGAGACCATTTATTAACTTGGTGAAAAGGAGAATAATAGGTCTGCTTCTATATACTGTATATATATGTATATAGAGATAAATCTTTATCGCTAAATGTGTATATCTATAGATCTATCGATCGATTGATAAATATAGATAGATACTTACTTTGGCCTCTGTCCCAACTACTCTGTTTGATATCTATGCAAACATTAATGTTTGCATAGATATCAAAAATGTTTTAAAATCAACGAGTCTTCAATTCGATTGCTGCTCGTCTAATTAACAAGTTTGGGCTTGATGGAAACAAGTTCATCAATACGACTTCAATCACTTCACATAAATTTTCATGTTAATTTTGACAAGGTCTGCATTAAAACACCCTAATGTGCTTTTTAGTACAGATTTTTAGCATATCTTATTGAGTGAAGGGCTCTAATTAGACGCCAAAGCGGCATCACATCAATGATTATAGGTTATTCAGTTGAAAATATAATTTCTAATGATATTTTCCAGGAATTCTTAAAAACGCGTGAAGATGTTCCGCCCGTGTCTAAAAGGCGCACGCGGGCGTAAACAGTGTGTGTTTATTTTAATGCCGAAGCTAACGGACGTATGTTGATGTTATTTCAGCGAAACCTAATAAGAATTGATTTTTGCTGGGTTAGACCGTTTTTTTATTCCTTGGACCCCCCTTGTGCTTTTCACGTCTAATGAACCTGCCTAAGCATTGATCAAAAACAAAGATCTGAGGAGTAAATCTTCTTAAAACGCCATCACGCCTAGATGTCCAGCACTTAAAAGGCCCCACTATATGTCTCTTAAATCGCCTAAATTGCCTTCTGGACCGGCGCTTTATTATTATTATGTTTTTTCCTGGGAATGGCGTGGCATTAGTCAAAAGTTATTTTTTTTCCCTTCCCATCTTCCTCTTCTTCCCGCCGCAAATATTTAATCCTCGCCTTGACTGACAATGTTGTCAGACCTCTGGCCGGGGTTTTTTTTTTTACGCCGCTATTACGCCGAGCGCTCCTCCGGCCGTGGCACTTTGGATTATTCAAGATTATGTTGTAATCCCTTTAATCCCCATTGCATTAAAGATTTCAGTCAAAACACGGCAATCGTAATGTAGCGCTCAGCGGCGATGGGGTCTTAAGCGTGTTACGGGGTAACCGCGCTAGCCGCCCGCTTTTTCCTCGCTTCCCCTCTGTCTCCATATTCATATTCATACGCTCTTGTCTCACTGGTCTACATTGTCAATAAAGGGACAGGGGGAAGCGGTTATGAATGTTATTTGCTTCTCAGCGGCGGGGGTAATGACTCATTCTGGGGGAACAGAGAGAGAAGTCATCTACGATCTCAGCGACGGAAAAACATATTTACTGACCGCCAGCAAACGCCAGCCAGAGAAAAGGCACTGAAGAAGCATCAAAGTTTTTCCGCTGTTTTTTGTTTTTTTTTCTTCTTATCTGGGAACTTTTCTGATGAAATATTTGTGCGTCCCACGGATACCGTTCAATAGTTTACCCCCCTCCCCCGTCGTCTCTTCTTTGTAACCCTTATCTCTGCCCCGCTCGACTTCACACCATGACACGGAGCGCCCCCCGTGGCGTCTCAAAGACGCATGAATAAAACTCATCTCTTCTTACTTTGGATATTTGAATTTATCTTGTTTGGTTTTGTGTAGCGCTCCTCTCTGCTCGTCGACGCACTCACATCAGTTTGTATGAAAATGAGCTCGCTTGGGGGAAAAAATAGCACAAGATTAATGCATGGAAAGGACATTGATCTCCACAGATAAAGGCCCATGCCCGTCCTGAGACCTTAACTTGAAAGCACTTTAATTTGGGAAATTCATAATCAAGACATAACATAATCGCTAAAATGAGCCCCCAGATGCAGATTGTGCGGGTTGGTGAGAAAAAGTTTAAATGGAGCTCAGGTGCTGGACTGAAGAACCCCTATAAATCAGCAGAGCAGCTGATAATAAATTGATATTGGAAGAGTCATAATCAAGAGTCATTAAGTCATAATGCATTGGACACATACAGTAGAGGCACACAGTAGATACAAATGTGTAGTATTTCCCATTCTCCCAGATACTTTGACGAGTGAATTCCTTCCCCGAGGAAGGGAAACAACTTTAGGCGGGAACTGGTGGCGCGCTCCGAAACTTCCAACTCAATCTGATCTGAAATGCGCCCCACAGTGAGGCTGCGGACAGGGGAGGGGTGATCTTGACTCGTGGAGATCTTGGACTCTGCGCTACAGGCCAGGGGTGTCTCTCTGTTTTGGCTCAAATGCCGTGATCGGGTTTAGCCGCCTGGGGTTGGCCGTCTCCCGGGAGGGTTCTGGGCCCTGGGGTGGCCTTGGGTGAGACGCCGTCTAAGACTCCTGGAGGGGCCCAAACCCCCATTAGGAACAGTGTGGACGTTGTCCCCGCTGACATTGAAACCATGGCCCTCCTCCAGGCTGATTCCCCTGCTCTCCTCAAACAGGCATTGCAGTTGTATATGAATTTCATGTCTTGGTTGGTTTGTGAGTAGCGAGAAGGTTTTGGTTTTGGGGCCATGCCGTGTCTATGCTAATCCGGATACATTTCAAAAATGCAGTTTTCACATAGAAATGTCTCCCTTCCCCCACTAGGGCTTCTTTGGATTTCATTAATGGGCATATGCTGAAAACCTGAAAGGCAGCAACCGAGCGGGTTTAGGTCATTTCCACCAGGTGTGTTTCCGCCATTTTCCAATCACTTTATTATCAAAATGTCGAATCTAATGAGAAAAGCAAGACGGACATTTTTGTTTTGGACGTACAGAGTTGGAGTTGGAAGCCTGGATCATGACAATCTCCATCTTTGTTGCATACGGTTCATCCAAAAATGTTATGAAAAATATATTTTCAGATATATCCACTTGGGAGAGCGTGTTTGCAAAGTTCAGTTTTTGGTGGAAGACGCTGTGTTCGTGTGGATGGAAGGTCAAAGAGAAGATCAAATGATTAGCATATAGACACGGTCTAATTGAATGAACTTAACTTTAACTATTTCCATTTAAGCCTTTAATTTTATTCAGTTGGTTACAAGAAATGAGGATATCAACTTCAAGCTTCTAAATAGTTGCCATGACATTGCGCCATTATGTGCTAATTTCTAGCCCCAAAGTATCTCTCTGGAGACTACGTAGCGAAAACTGTGAATTCCCTAGTTTCTCTCCATATTTTCTATCACATTAACCTCCCCGCTGAGTGCCTCAGATAGCGCTGATGCTCAGATGACACCGACACCGCTGGGGTTAGGGATTGGAGGCCCTGCTAGAGCCCGCCCACGTAGTCGCCGAAACGCACTCACCGGCGGCACTCGCGGAGATGCCCCAAAGTTTGTTTGGACTATCTCCCTCTCCCTCCCAGCCTGGTGGCCTTTTGACTTTGCGCGTTGGGCGAGACGGGCTCAGGATCCCTTGCGTGGATGTGTGTATCTGGCTGTTGGATGGGGTGGGAAAGTAGGTTACATTCTGCTGTTGGGATATGGAAGCAACCCCTGACCCCAGCATGGTTCCTACTCAGAGAGCCCTTCAGCGACGGACGAGCACAAAGTTCTCCCTGGTCGCCATCATATCCCAGGCCTTTGGGACATGACTGGCGGTGTCAAAGTGCACAGGCAGCCCCGAGAAGCCCTCCCCGCCCCCCACCCCCTGCCCCCTGCCTGTCCGACAAGTCCCCCTACACCAGATTCGACGAGCTTGTTCTCCGGTTTATCCTTTCCAGCCACCGACACCCCGTCGCAGCCCGTTCCTCTGTGCGGGGTGGTGCTGTCGCCGCGGATGAGGACGGCCACTCGGCAGGCTGAGGCTGAGAGGATCTGAGTCGCCGGGAGAACGGGGCTGAATCATTTGCCTTTGGATGACATACTTTTTTGTGTTGACGCAGAGGACGTCAGGGACTTGTAACTCCGACTGAAAGAAAAAATGTATGTCCCAGGGGTGGAACTGACATCAAGATCATTGTGGATTATTGTAGTATTGTGGGAAGTCCCATAGTCCCCTTACATCAGTAGAAATTCCTCTAATTTAAATGTGTCCCTTGTCGTCTATTTTTACACAGTGCTACTAACACAAAACAATGACCTCCTATATTTATTTTATTCTTCAATAGTGTGTGCACTGATATGAATTAGATATAGACATACAGTAGATACTTTATTCAGTATCTATCTATCTATCTATCTATCTATCTATCTATCTATCTATCTAATTATTGCAATTGCATTTTAAGTGTTAATGCGTACAGTGGATCTCCGAACTGCAACCACCTCCTTCACACTCCCTTTGAAAAGTTGCAATACTTCATGACATCAACTGCTTATTCATCAGCTGACCAAATATGGCTAAAGGTGCCTGGATTCTCAAAGTGACAAGAACTTTTCCTGCTAAAACTAATTTAGAACAAGAAGTGGACAGAAATAGCTGCTATGACAGCACTTTGCCAGCTGTTCCTTCCCCGTGTTGGCAGTCGGTCCAAATATCGCATGGTTTAGTGTTAGGGTTAGGGTTCTTTGTCGTCAAATTCAGCCTTAGTTTGAAGGATACCACATAACTAATGAAAGGCTATTTAGTGTAAACACTTTGTAGCAAACTGGTAGCATTGGAGAGGAAGTAGCATCAGCCGAACTATGGTCAGTCAGCACCTTTTGTCATGAAGACGCTTCTTTGACATCCTACATTACGCCGTGCCTAGCGAGACATACTGTAGAAACCATTGTGGTCCTTGGACAGACAATTAAAGGTGATTAAATGATGACAGCGTTACATTCTGTACTTCAAAACTGAGTTTGGGAGGCAACGGTGGACAATTCCAGTTTTAGTCCTCCGAGTCCTGAAAGTCCTTAGACAAAGCAGTCCGAGTCAACCATTCGGATTCTCGGGGCTCAGTGCATAGGTGGGGGCAGGACCTTTTGATTTTCTGATCCTGGAATTGTCCACCTCTTCTGTTGGACATGGACTTGGACCAAATTTCAGAGAACGCTGAACAAGCGCGCTACAATAGGAATGTCTTCCGTCCACAAAAGAACCAACAGGTGGTGTCAGCTCTCCTCAAGCCTAGTCTAGTCAGCATAAGGTTTAAGGGAACACTTAAGGCGAAAGGGGCAAGATGTTCCCGTCAATTGGAAGTTTATACGACGCACTATATACACATGCCATAACACAGCAATATTTTGTCAATCGGCGTATACAAAAGCGTTCTCTGGGTCGCGGGAAGAGCGGCGGGAAGGGCGTCCAATGTTTTCAAGAGGTCGATCCCGTGGTAAAAACAATGGGCCGTAAATGAAAACCTCTCTCGTGCGCGTCGGAGAATAAGCGCTTTCTCGCCCCGGCTCCCAGGGACGAGTGTTTACACATGCTCAGCTGGATCTCCCAAACGGCCCTCCCCCTAAACCCCAAAAAACCCTCTAGACCCCGCGCCATCGTACAAATATACAGGAAAGCCGAAAGCCCTTGGAAGTCGGCCACAGTCATAACTCACGCAGAGCGCGAGGCCGGGGTGGTTTGGTTTGACTCCAAGCGATGGGAATAAACTGTTAATCCATTAAAGAGAAAAGGGAACGGAGAAGGCATGGCGCTCGTGGTTATGCGATCCCTGCGCTTTTGGTAGCGTCTGAAAAGGCCGATCTCCTTTCAGCGCTTCAGGGCGGTCCGCCACTCGGCATGGATGGAAGTTGTTAACAACCTGGGGACTTGTTAACAATTGGGATCGTATGACATGTAGCGGTTTCGTTGCTTTAGGGAGAAGCCGTAGTATATACGTACGGTATGTAGCTGGAGGAGGGAAAGAATGTTTGGCCTTCTTTCTTTCTTTCTTTTTTTTTTCACTGTGGCGTAAGAATGGTGACCGAATTCACATTTCAAAATGTAAATCTGCTGGCAATTATTATTCTATGTTTTCATTTGAGAGCGTTCAAGTTGGACGTCAATTTCTTCTCTTCAAATGTATGAAGGAATAAAGGTTAATTGCTTTTAGATGTCATTTCTAGACTTGTAAAAGATTTCTCTAAGAATTTCAAAACCAACTACTCTTTCATTTAAAAAATAAACGGCCTAGTGGTGTTTATAAAAGCCAATAGTGAATGAAAACCGTAAAAAGAATTTGAAAAGTCTGACTCATTGAAAGCAACACTTCAAAAACATTTTTAATCCTTCTTAATTGTGGAAATGAATGTTACATATGGAAACCATGTACGAGACTGACGGTCATCCTCTACCTCTACCTCTGCTCTACCTGTACTCTACCTCTACTCTATCTCTTCTCTAGCTCTACCTGTACTGTACCTCTATCTCTTCTCTACCGCTACTCTACCTATACTCTACCTCTACCTCTATCTCTTCCTCGGCTCTACCTCTACTCTACCTCTGCTCTATCTCTACTCTACCTCTGCTCTTACTCTGCTCTATCTACTCTACTCTACCTCTGCTCTTCCTGTACTCTACTTCTACTCTATCTCTTCTCTACCTCCACTCTCCCTTTGCTCTACCTGTACTCTACCTATAGTCTATCTGTCCCCTACTTCTGCTCTACCTTTGCTCTATCTACTCTACTCTACCTCTACTCGACTGCTACACTATCAACCTCTACTCCTACCTCTACCTCCATCTACTCTTCCTACCAATATCTTGACCAAAATCCAATTCCACAGCCTTCAATATGTGACTTTGATTCATGAGAATGTTATTTAATAATTGCACAGCCCACCCGTCCAAAGCAAACTTAAAACAAGGCATCAATTACATTTTGATACCGGCATTTGGCGCCGGAATCCACTCGTGCTCCTTAAACTGCGGTGGGATTTTCAAGGACGTTTGACCACACCGGCCCTCGCTAAGTCGGGCCGGAGAGAATAAAATGTTTCACAATTAAATAAACAGCAGGGGGAGAGGAGAGGAGCTTACAAAATACACCTCTTTTGCAATATAAACAGGATTTTCGTCTAAATTGTGTACAGAGACATGGTGGTTCAGCTGGAGCGTCTCAGGTCTTAGCTCACTAATATGGCAAACAGCATCAATGCGGATATCAGTCACCCGGACCCCAAAGTAAATACGGCCCGGCCCCCCCCTCAGCCAAGGTAACAATCGAAGTTGTGTACGACGGGATGGAATGCACGAAGACCCTGGCGGCCCCCATTAATCTGCACTTCAAATATTTATATTTCTTTTTTGGTGTAAATATAACAGAAAGTTTCTCGGTTCTGGCATTGTTTGGAAGGGCCCGGGAACCCGCGGCGCATTATAAACGAGCGCTTGGGCTTGACAGGTGGCGATGCAAAAAAGTGGCGTGTTTGGAAAGGGGACGTAACGGAGCGTGGAGCGCCACGACATATTTCACCCAAATTGAGGCAAAATTCTTTGTTGTTTTTTTTTGTTTTTTCATCCTGCTGCCTCAGTCGGGCTGTGAAAGATAATTCAACGTGAGGCCTTCTGAGCAGGACTCTCTTCTCGTCGAGTGATTTCAATATTTGTGTACGTTTCTGTTTGTGTGCGTGTGTGTGTGTGTGTGTGTGTGTGTGTGTGTGTGTGTGTCTGTGTCTGTGTGTGTGTGTGTGTACAATTATCTCAATTTATGAATACACACAAATACACTCTGACACACACAACCTGTGCAATACTGTAAAACTGTGCATTTTATACTAATATTTAAGTAACATGTAATATCATTGCGGATTTACTTAGTAATAACATGGTAAGAACTTATACCTACTGATTGATTGTTATTCATAGCCATATCGATATATATATATGAATTTTATATATAATTTATATTTATATTTTATAGCCACAGCCATATTACAGTAGCAACCATACTGACACCTCGAACCAGCTACTGCCTTTTAACTCAACGTATCCTGTGCATAGAACCACATTTTGTGTGTCCTGTATTACATTACCACACAGGGACCTTGCTATGTGCAGATTCCAAAAGGACACACACATTCTATCTCACACACACACACACACACACACGCGCGCACACACTCACACACACGCTGGATAAATGAGCGGGTGTGGAGGAGTCCTTAGAAGGACCAGATGAAGGAATAGAGCGCCATGACACGGGACATGTGTCATGGCGCCCGGCCCTCATAATGAACGTGGCAAAAAAAGTCACTTGGCTGTCGCACACACACAAGCACTCCCACACAGACACGCACACACACACACACACACACACACACACACTAAAAGGGAGGGGCGGGTTGAGGGCTTGGGTAATTGCTTGGTACTTCATTAAAAGTGTGTCAAGTATAAGATAGCCCATCATATCAGAGACCCCCACGGATTAAAAACATACATATCAATGAAACTTCTCACTGCGGCACCGATGGTAAACACACTCTGATTGGCTCCGGGTTGCAGGAGGGGGAATCAGACTTTTCCGAATTGCCGGCGCATCAAAGCCGGTTAATTTACCCGGTTAGGAATCTGTCAAAGAAAAAAGAAAAAGGAGGAGAGGGAGGTAGGAGGACACTGCGTCAACCTAAATCTTCATCTTCAATGATCTTCATCGTCCATCACCGGCAGCTTAAGTGCCCCGGCCAAATTGAGATTATAGTTTTTTTGCATGTTTCAAATGAATCACTCGAACATCATGGACGGCGGTAATTCACTTCGACTCAGCCCACACAAAAAATACACAAATATTTATCCACGTAATTAGCGGTTAAAAAAAAAAATGCATAAATACAAAAAACGAAAAAAATTATTACAGTTTTATTTATTTATTTCGAAATAAATCCGAATGCTCTCCCTCCTCGCCGGCTGCAAGTGGAATAAGGATCATTAATGTTTTCGTGTCGCCGGATAATCACCCATCAAAATATAAACAAGAAATCAAGCAATACTTATATTACAAGCAAATATATGTAAGCAAAGCTGGCACACGTACGAATTAGTGATCCCGCTCAGCGCTCCCCCTGCAGGAGCTCATTGGTAATGCGGAGGTTTTATTCGATTTTATTTTAACCCCCGAAAGTGTCATCTCAGCCATCGATCGGTGGTGGGGTGTCGGTGTCAGGATCATTGACATTCTCCTGACTTACCGAGCGAGAGGGAAGTTATTATATCTGATGGAGGCCCACGTGCCAGGAAGGACCGTGGACACACACACACACACACACATAAACACACACACACACACACACTCACACACACACACACACACACTCACGACGATGCGCGGACACCCTTTTCTGGGAAGGAATCGTAACAGATCTCTTTGGCAAGTCTGAGCTGTTGACTGTAAGTAGGGAGACAATTGATCTTTCCCACCCGCTACCCCCCTCCCCCTCCCTCCGACCACACCCCCACCTCCATGCATGACACATGCCACAACACACACACACACACACTGTGACGTCCTGCCAGTGCTTACTTAGTTGATTTGTTCCTCACAGTCCAACAGTTCCCAGTTTCTTACATTTCTATTTCAGCTCGTCCCCCTCGGCCGCCAAGAACCAGCCTGAGCTCCAATCTGACCTCCTACCACACACACACACACACACACACACACACACACACACACAAAGCAGTAAGTACATCAACTCATTTCAAATTGTGCACCGCACCTCTGAAACCTCCCCGACCCCCTGCGTATGCATGCATGCCTGCGTGCGCCGCATAATGTATTTCCATGTCTGTACTTTCTCACGTTTGACACATTTGACACGGAACACAAAGTGTGTGTAAGGCGGCTCCGCCCGCAAACACACGCACACATACACACACACACACACACACACATCTTGTATGATTTATATTAAAATCACTCCCAGGGATGAGTGTGTGGGTGTGTGTATGGCGTGTCATAGGCGTGTGTCTGTGTGTGTCGAGGGGGGAGCGGGGGGTTGTTGAGGGGACGTTGGTGGGGGCGTTGGGGGCCCTGTGTAACCCCTCTCTCCGTCCTTCTTAGCAGAGGTTATTGATTGTGACGTGCGCTCACGGTGCACCTTCCCAGTCGCCTGTCAGCCAGATGTGTGCTGGCAGGTCCGAGCCCTCGCTACCGCCCTGACAGCTCCCGCGTGTGTGTGTGTGTGTGTGTGTATGTGTGTGTGTGTGTGTGTGTGTGTGTGTGTGTGTGTGTGTATGTGTGTGTGTGTGTGTGTGTGTGTGTGTGTGTGTGTGTGCGCGCACGCGCGCGCGTGTGTGTGTGTGTCTGTGTGTGTGTGGGTGGGGGGTGTGTGGTGAGGGGTGGAACCTTGTCACCCCTGTCCCTCAGCCCCCCCATGGTTTGGTTGCACATCTAACCCTGGCAATGTCACTGAGGCAATGACAACAGAGAGGTGAGAGAGAGAGAGACAGAGAGAGAACAAGAGCCTAAGAGGGGTCCGAAACCCCACCCCCTCACCCCCGACGAGCGTTTGAAAAGAGGTGAAACCCTGCCGCTGTTCTTTGCTGCCGTCGCTACAAGGTGCTCTGAGCTGCCTGGATGCGTTAGCTTCAGTCTGAGGAGCCCAGGTCTGGCACAGTGGAGCTCTCCTGTTTTTTTTGTCGTTCTTTCTCTTTTTCTCTTTCTCTCTCTGTACCCCACTCCCTCGCTCTCTCTCCCTCCCTCCCTCTCTCTCTCTTGTTCTCTCTCTACTCCACTCCCTCCCTCTCTCTCTCTCTCCCCCCCCCCCCTCTCTCTTCCATCCTCTTCATCCCACCACCCAAACAGCCCTCAGTAGGAGTTTGCTCATCCATGGCTGTGCCCCCCCGCCCCCTGCCCGACAAACCCTAAATAGCTTGTTTAACGCCAACGTCTCCAGAAGGTGTCCCCCCCTCCCCCTGCCCCCGACGGCCCACCGTGGCGCAGGCAGGTACCGTGCGCTGGCCGGCGGCGCCTCGGGGCGGCCGACATGACTGCACGTCTGCGGGAGTGTGAAATTACCTGACACGGCTTTCATCGTTGCAAGGTGCCGCGGCGGTCTGCGCCTTCATGCCCGCGGAATTTGTACACACAGGGAAAAAAAATTGAGTGAGCGTGTGAGGGAGGGAGGGAGCGAGAGAGAGAGTAACATATGTCATTTACTAGGCGGCGCTGTTTTTCCAAGGCGCCTGACGGCACCGCGTGGGGCGCAGCCTTTCAGCCCGGGATGGGCACCGCTGACGCCCCATCGGGGTCACCGCTGTCAGGGCGTGGCCGTCAAGCCGAGCAGGGGGAAAGGACCTCGACTCATCCAGCGACACGGGGATCTGTGATTGAGGAGAATGGAGGGCCCCCGATTCTCTTGTGGCATCAAAACCGTTTAACATGAAGGGCGGACGAGGCCTGATGGCGCGGCAGTGGCGGGAGTAATAACCAAGCGTGTTTCAAGACAAGGCCAAAATACTAAATGGATCATAAGTAATAATCACCGCCGGGGTCTCTCAGACAATAAGTCCTCCCCCTATCTCTGTCCATTTGTCTTGGAAAAGGAAATTACTAAATCCAATACAGTTCGATAGAAATCTGCCCTGTCTGGTCGGGGCTGTTGCTGGATAATGTGGCCCGATAAAGGTGCTGGTTTCCGTCCGAGCGCCATTCGTCATCCGGCTGGGTTGGTGGGTGGGTGGGTGGAAGCGGCGGTGGTGGGTGGAGGGGTTGGGGGTTGTGGGTTGCTACCTCGGTCAAGCTGTCCCCCCATCTTGCTCCGATGGATGACTGCGGCGCTTCAGCTGGGTTCTACGCTCGGTTGCAGCTTGATGGCCCAGGATTAGAGGTGAGGAAAGTTTCTCGCCGGGCAACTCTGCTGAACTCCGGTTGGAGAAGTCATTTGGCCGCGGTTTCCTCACCGTAAAAACGTTGTGTTCTCAAAGGGCTTACAGGGCTGTAAGTCGGGTGGCGGGAGGGATTACCAGGGGTCGGTAGACTGTCCCATATATTTCCATGGATATATACACACTCTGCATTAAACCTTTAGTGGTACAAAGGCTGTACCCATGTACCCATTTACCCATGTACCCATGTACCCATGTACCCATGTACCCATGTACCCATGCCAAGGGTACAATCCGCGTAACTTGTAGGTCACTGCCACTGGGACAAGCCCTTGTACCCATAAAGGTACAATGCTGTACTTTATTTCCGTAGAGTCTCGGTGAGTACACTACAAATCGGAGCAGAAAGATGTACATAGATATATTCACCTACAGTCCAAAATTTCAGAAACCAAATGCTTTCAATATATCCAAAGTCTAAGGTTTTGAATTTATCTTTTTACTCTCCATTAATGCAAAATATAGTGAGAAAAATGAAATGTGCTTGGCACATTAAGAGTGACTGTATATATGTAATGTGTATGGTGGGTCCTTTGGCTTATAGGTTCGAGAACCAATAAGCTGGAATTTCTAAAACTTTCAAACATTTCATCGACACAGACCTTGGATCTTGGGGTTCCTCAGACCCAAGTTTGAGAAACCACTGTGTCGAGGAGCTTGCATTTGCTGGGGATTGGAATAGGAGGGGGCAATACTCTCCTCAGAGATATTGAGCAATCAACAAAGAAATCAATTGAATGCAAGAGGCCTGAACATGGAAATGTCCCATTGGGAAGGGCTTTGGAAGACACTTGGCGGTTAGCAAAATCACCAAGAGTCTTCCGAAACCGCCAAGGGTCTTTAAACTTTTCAAATTCTGTTATTATTATTATTATTATTATTATTATTATTATTATTATTAACTGTTATTTTTATTTTTATGATTATTATTATTGTTATTATTATTGTTATTATTATTATTTTTATTATTAGTAGTATTAGTAGTAGTATTAGTAGTACTAGTATTATTATTATTATTATTATTATTATTATTATTATTATTATTATTATAATAGAGTGCACGTATAAACATGCTCGTTCCAAGTCATTCAGACTATACCACTTACACAAGGGTTTGCGTGGTGGCAATAATGTGCCGGGTGCCCAAATGCATTATTATTCACCTATTACGATGCAGATTTTGCTTAACTGCTCCCTCTGAAGCCGCCACCTCGCCTCCAGGGGTAAGGGGGGTGGTGGGGGGGGGGGGGGGGGGGTAGCCCTTTTATTTTTCCTTCTTACTTTGGGTGCTGCGTGACCTCCGCACGACCCGCTACTAAAGAGGGACAAATGTGGCTGCTGTTAATTAGCGAGGAGCGGCGGGACTCATAAAGGGGTGTAAATATTAGGACACCATTGGAGAGACAAAGAGCGAGCGAGCGAGGAGGAGGAAATGTAATATTAGCAGAGTGCCGTTTGCCCCCGTGGAATCGTACAATAAAGGGATCAGAAGGAGTCGAAATTTAGTTTTGCATTGTATTTGGAAAGCGACGCAAAACCACATTAGTCGCTAATTGGTTCCGGGACAACGCCAAGAGGGGTAAAACAAGGCATGAAAGCCTGTAAAATGCATTATTAGTGCATCCATATACCAGTTTACCAGACATTCCCAACCTGGGGATCGCTTCCCCACCTGACACCACATGGTGTCGTGGGACAAGGCTGATATTTTGATCATTTATTTATTTATTTTTATAAAAATAGTTTTGAAATATATCCTCATTTCTTTCTAGTCCATTTGGAGTTCCCTCAATGCTCAATGATTTTTATTGATGACTACCCTTCCTCTACACTACTCCATCCATCCATCCATCCATCCATCCATCCATCCATCCATTTTCCTCCGCTTATCCGGGGCCGGGTCGCAGTGGCAGCAGGCTGAGGAGCTCCAGGCTCCCTTCTCCCCGGCAATGTTTTCCAGTTCCTCCTGGGGGACCCCGAGGCGTTCCCAGGCCAGCTGGGATATGTAATCCCTCTAGCGTGTTCTGGGTCTACCCCGTGGTCTCCTACCAGTTGAACGTGCCCGGAAAACCTCCAAAGGAAGGCGCCCAAGAGGCATCCTGATCAGATGCCCGAAACACCTCAACTGGCTTCTTTCGACACGAAGGAGCAGCGGCTGTACTCCGAGCTCCCTCTGGACGTCGGAGCTCCTTACCCTATCTCTAAGGCTAAGCCCAGCCACCCTACGGAGGAAGCTCATTTCGGCCGCTTGTATACATGATCTTCTTTTGGTCACTACCCAAAGCTCATGACCATAGGTGAGGGTTGGGACGTAGATGGACTGGTAAATTGAGAGCTTTGCCTTCCGGCTCAGCTCCCTCTTCACCACAACGGTCCGATACAACGCCTGCATCACTGCAGACGCTGCACCATGTCCTGTCCATCTCACGCTCTATTTTCCCCTCACTTGTGAACAAGATCCCAAGATACTTGAACTTCTTCACTTGGGGCAGCAACTCACTCCCGACCCGGAGGGAGCAATCCATCGTTTTCTGGCAGAGAACCATGGCCTCAGACTTGGAGGTGCTGACTCTCATCCCAACTGCTTAAAACTCGGCTGCAAACCATCCCAGTGCGTGCTGGAGGCCACGGTCTAATGAAGCCAACAAAACCACGTCATCTGCAAAAAGCAGAGATGCAACTCTGAGGTTCCCAAACCGGACACTCTCCTCACCTTGGCTGCGCCTTGAGATCCTGTCCATGAATATCACAAACAGAATCGGGGACAAGGGGCAACCTTGGCAGAGTCCAACACCCACTGAGAACGTGTTTGACTTTGTGCCGAGAATACGAACACAGCTCTCGCTTTGGTTGTACAAGGTCCGAATGGCTCGTACCCATGGGCCCGGTACCCCATACTCCCTCAGTACCCCCCACAGGATCTTGAGCTGCACTACTCCACCACCAGACTACTCTACCTGCCTCTATTTTACTTCTTCTCCACCCTACCTCTTCGCTACCCCCACTTCTCTACGTCTATTTTACTTCTAATTTAGCTTTACTCTGCCAGTACTCTACCTCTACTTTGCCTCTACCCTACTCTACCTCTTTGTAGCTGCCTCTATTTTACTTCTACTTTACCTTTTACTCATACCAATACCAATATTCTACCACCACTTAACTTATAATCTGCCAATACTGTGCTCTACATCTACCTCTACTCTACCTCTTTGCAACTCCCCTCTACTTCTACTTTATTTATACTCTACTTTTCCTCTACTCTACCAATTATCTAGTCGCCCTCTACTGTACCTCTTTGCAACCTCCTTCTACTTCTACTTTACTAATACTCTACTTTTTCTCTACTCTACCAATACTCTAGTCTACCTCTACATCTTTGCTATCCCTTCTACTCTACCTCTACTCTACCTCTTTGCAACCCCGCTCTACCTCTACTCTACCTCGACTCTACCTCTACATATGCTCCTCTTCCTCTTTGCTGCCCCCTCTACTCTAACCTTACTCTCCCTCCCTCAACTCTATCTTGTACTCCAACTCCCTCTACTCTGATATATATACAACGCAAGAAGTGTGTTTCTCAAAAGGTGTCAATCGCCGGCGATGCGGCTCCAGAGGCCGGCAAGCCTCCGACACGCCAACACTATGCAAGCCTCTCCATTCCATTCACATCCCCGACACTTAATTTCATACTTGTTTACGGGAGCTCCGCCGAGATATCTGAAGTTCAAAAAGGCAAAAAGAAATTGCACGCATTTTTAATTCCAAATTAAGCCAAGGAAAGGGGGAAGAGGGAAAGAGGCGTCTTGACAAACATGACCTCCCCTCGCCGGGTGCAAGGGGGATTAATGCGGAACAAAAAGAAAAAAGTCGGCCCAGTCGCCGTACCAGGGCTTAAGGCTGTTGGGGGGAGGGAGGCGACAGATTAGAATATCTTCTGCTCTTTCCCGGAGATAAGAGACGGAAACGCAAACGTCGGGGGATAAAAAAAAAAAATAAGGAACTGGTGATCTGGTGTGATGTCAGTAAATTCATAAATCTTTCAAATAGAAATGCAGATTTTCTTCCTCGACCCCTTCAACCCGCAATGCTTCTGTTCTCCACCCCGGGAGTCGGGAGGACATCCGTCGATATTCTACATTATTCGATCTGTCCAGTGGAAGAACTCTGACCTCGTCTCCGTCGGGGATCTGTTGGGCTTGTTGCCTTATTTTTTCTTATTTTTTCCCCCCTGGATAATTGCGGACGTCGCTCCACGACGGGCGGGGGCCGCCACGGCCGGGCCCCGTCGCGGCCACCGCCCCCCCCCCTCGGAGCCGCGGCGGAGACAGTGATGTATCAGGCGGCGCTCGCTCTCAATTAGCTCCCGGCGCGGCGGGGTTAATGGAACTTTTGATTGGAGGGGAATGTCGCACTTCCCCAGATGGACGCCCGGCTTCCTTTAAGGCGGCGCCGGGTCGGTGAACTTAGCCTTATCTCCGCCGACGCAGAGATTAGTTACCGAGCAGCATGTCATTTCTATCCCCCCCCCCGCCAAAAAAAATGTTTCCTCGTTACATTTCGCTTCTTGTACTTTGGTTTGGGTTTTGCGCCATCACTGGTGCCGGTTCAAACTGGACAAAATGGGGCGTTTTAATCCATTCTACTCGGCCTCTGTTCTACCTCTGCTGTGCTACACTTCTACTCTACTCTACCTCATCCTCTACTCGACCTCTATCTCTACCTCTACTTCTACCTCTAGCTCTACCTCTACCTCCACCTCTACCTCTACTCTACTCTACTCTACTCTACTCTACCTCTACCTCTACCTCCACCTCTACCTCCACCTCTACCTCCACCTCTACCTTTACTCTACTCTACCCCCACCTCTACCTTAACCTCTACTCTACCCCCACCTCTACCTCTCCCTCTACCTCTCCCTCTACCTCTACCTCTAACTCTACCTCTAACTCTACCTCTAACTCTATCTCTAACTCTACCTCTACCTCTACCTCTACTCTCCCTCTACCTCTACCTCTACTCTACTCTACCTCTACCTCCACCTCCACCTCTACCTCTACCTCCACCTCTACCTCTACCTCTACCTCTACTCTACCTCTACCTCTACCTCCACCTCCACCTCCACCTCTACTCTACTCTACTCTACTCTACCTCTACCTCTACCTCCACCTCCACCTCCACCTCTACCTCCACCTCTACCTCTACCTCTACCTCTACCTCTACTCTACCTCAACCTCTACTCTACTCTACCTCAACCTCTATTAAACCTCAACCTCTACTCTACTCTACCATACGTCTACCTCTACTCTGCCGCTACATCCCTCTACCCCTAACCTACATCTACTCTACCTCGCTCTACTCTTTCTCCGCTCTCAGTTCTCTACCTCAACCTCTACTGCACCGGCCTCGACTGAACCTCTAATTTTCAGGCATTTGGGACGAAATCCCGCCTTCAAACCAGCAGAGAAAACAAGATGGGATGCACACAGGTCACACTGGACGACAGAAAAGCAACTCATGTCACCAGAGGAAACAATGAAAGGCAAAAAATTGTTGCACGCAGAGATGGAATGAGGAAGTGTGTGTGTGTGTGTGTGTGTGTGTGTGTGTGTGTGTGTGTGTGTGTGTGTGTGTGTGTGTGTGTGTGTGTGTGTGTGTGTGTGTGTGTGGTTTACACTGTAAAAGGATAAAATACCTCAACACACACCAGCAGGAATAGGACACATGGACTGTGAGGACCACGTCCTTATAATCTAAAAAAGGACTTTGATGTGTTTTTTTGGGGGAACCTTGTTGCACCGTCACGTTTGTTATGTGGTCTCAGGCTCTGTCCTGAATTTCTGACATGTAGCTTAAACGGGCCGTCAGAGGTCAGGATTTTCCCGCGTTCCGACGCCGACGGAAAGCAGCGTGAGGTAGGAGGAGTTTTACTTGAAGAGGTTTGCTCCGACCTCACGCGATACCTTATATTACCGTCTGCTTCAGTGCAGCGAGCGGGAAAAATTGGATTCGCACCTTCGCGGAACAGTCGAGAAGGGGCGTCGGAAACCCATGGCATTCTCGTGATGGCGGATCCTTGGACGTCGCCCGGTCCCGTGCTCCGCCTGCGCCCGGTCGAGAACAGCGGCGAGGAGCAGCGGCGGTTCCCTCCGCGGCGGGAGAACCTCTCACAGTCACGCTGATAACACTATCACTCACCGCGCGCTCCCTGTTGGCGGGACGGCCATCCGTCACGTGAGGCAGCGCTGCCGGAAAAAAATAAAAAATGAATAAATAAATAAAAAATGGGGTCTCGTCACAAACAGAGAACAGCCCTCAACGCTCTGTGTACAAACAAGGCCGTCCTTGTTTTTCGTCGGCGTTTCGAGTTGTTCTCCGCGGGGTCTTGTAATATTCAACCGGGCCCTTTCTTCACGGCGCGACGCGGACATTCATTATGGATACCGGGGGGCCCTTGAAATTTCTCTCCGACAGACGTAATGATCAAGCCTTCAAAGATCGCCGCCGCGGACGATCTTCCGCCGCCGGAACTTAAGTTATCGGTAAAGAGCAACTTTGGATGTACGGTGGGACGACCCCCTGGGCTCGTGACGTTCCAATGGAGGCAGCTGAACTAGAGCGAAGATGTTCCGGGAACCCGAAACGTTTGTTTTTGTTTTTGCCGTCTGCCGATTTGGTTGGTTTATTTTTCTCGGTCACATGAGGTGGTTTGGGGTATTTTTTTTCGTCTCAGCGTTGCTGTTCAATTTTTCAGAGCGTCCGTCTTCATCCAAATCGACAGTTTACTCATCACAGCTTTCTACGCTGCTTTGTCAAGTTCGCCTCGGCTGACTTTCGCTTCCTGCGTGGCGGACCCTGCCACCAACAGTAGAAACAGCGTTTAGAGGAGCACGTGCATGACGCCAATTACATTGAGCTAAATAAATGTGTAATATATGACTTATGACTTTTTTTTTTTTTTTTTTTTTACAACATAATCTCCCGGATTACCACTTTAAAATGGCTCCTCTCGTCCTCTGGGGAAATGCCACAACAATCAGCCCGAGTCATCAGAGTCATCAGAATCATCAGAGTCATCAGAGTCATCAGAATCATCAGAGTCATCAGAATCATCAGAGTCATCAGAGTCATCAGAATCATGTAATTGCATCCAGTATTGAGTGTGTGTGTGAGTGTGTGTGTGTGTGTGTGGTTGTGTGTGTGTGTGTGTGTGTGCGTGCGTATGTGTGTGCGTATGTGTGTGTATGTGTGTGTGTGCGTGTGTGCATGTGTGCGTGCGTGTGTGTGTGCGCGTGTGTGTGTGTGTGTGTGCATGTGTGCGTGTGCGTGTGTGCGTGCGTATGTGTGTGTGCGTGTGTGCGTGTGTGCGTGCGTGTGTGCGTGCGCGCGTGTGTGTGTGTGTGTGTGTGTGCGTGTGTATGTGTGTGTGTGTGTGTGCGTGTGTGTGTGTACGTGTGTGTGTGTGTGTGTGTGTGTGTGCGTGTGTGTGTGTACGTGTGTGTGTGTACGTGTGTGTGTGAGTGTGTACGTGTGTGTGTGTACGTGTGTGTGTGTGTGTGTGTGTGTGTGTGTGCGTGTGTGTGTGTACGTGTGTGTGTGTGTGTGTGTGTGTGTGCGTGTGTGTGTGTGTGCGTGTGTGTGTGTGTACGTGTGTGTGTGTACGTGTGTGTGTGTACGTGTGCGTGCGTGTGTGCGTGCGTGTGCGCGCGTGTGTGTGTGTGTGTGTGTGTGTGTGCGTGTGCGTGGGTGTGTGTGCGCGCGCGCGCGTGTGTGTGTGTGTGTGCGTGTGTGTGTGTGTGTGTGTACGTGTGTGTGTGTGTGTGTGCGTGTGTGTGTGTGTACGTGTGTGTGTGTACGTGTGTGTGTGTGTGTGTGTGTGTGTGTGTGTGCGTGTGTGTGTGTACGTGTGTGTGTGTACGTGTGTGTGTGTGCGTATGTGTGTGTGTGTGTGTGTGTGTGTGTGTGTGTGTGTGTGTGTGTGTGTGTGTGTGTGTGCGTGTGCACATCATCTCCTCCCCTCCTCTCCCTAGCGACTCAAAGCGTTGCAGGGCTGCTGTGTTTGAGCTGGTACAAGGAGGGAAAGAGGAAAAGCTATTTTGTACTTTTTAAAAGGAAAAAAACGACTTGTGGTCGAATTGGTTTGTTTTGCGTCATAATAATCATACGAACACAAACACACTCACATGCAGGTAAAGGGGGTTTGTCGTCATCTCGAAACTTTAAAAACAATAATGATTAGGCATTAAGTAGAACTAATATAGCCCTAAAGAAATGTTGAATCATTAGACTAAACAGGAATATGTGTATAAAATATTAAAAAATGACAACGACATTAAAGGCCTTTCAGATCGTGAGGACATTAAATGTGTCTCTGCAACCCGAGTGTCCGCATCCAAGTGTGTGTTCTTGAATTTTGTCCTTATCAACCATATACACACACACACACACACACACACACACGCACACACACGCACACTGCACTCCTTCCCTCTTGAGGACTGGCTGGCGAGCGTGGAAGAAATACAGTCTGACAATCTCTCCTTCCCCGCAGGGGCCCAATGCCAAAAAACGAGTGCTTTTTCTTCCGAGAGATGTTTTAGCAAAGATGCCAGGGATTAAGGAAGGAGGGAGGAGGAAAGAAAATGAAAAAAATGAAAGACTGCAGGACACCGCTGTGTCACCTAGCATTAAACAGCCCTAAACTCCCCGGTTATGAGATACTGCACACAAAATAGGTCACGCCGGGAGGGGAAAGGATGGAGAGAGAGAGAGAGAGAGGGTTTAAATTATTGTTTATTTGTTTTGTGTGTGTGTGTGTGTGCGTGTGCGTGTGCGCGTGTTCGTGTGTGTGTGTGTGTGTGTGTGTGTGTGTGTGTGTGTGTGTGTTTAACAGTACAACACACCTGAATACATACCAACATTATGAGGACATTTGGATCGTGAGGACACATTTTGTGTCCTAATGATCTCATAATTAATCTCATAATTTGGTCATCATACTTTGGGGTCCTCAAAACCTCATAATCTCATAATTAATCTCCTCATTGTTCTCGTAATTTGGTGTCCTCATATCCTTAGCATCAATATAATAGTTTTGTTCTCATAATTTCGCGTCCTCGCAATCTCATGAAAAATCTCATAAATTTGTCCTCATAATTTTGTGTCCTCATAATCTCATAAATAATTTCCTAATTTTGGCCTTATAATTTAGTGTCTTTTTAAACTCATTATAATCTCATAATTGAGTGTCCTCATAATTTAGTGTCCTCATAATCCAATCGCTTAGAATAACCTCCCTTTATTAATGTCCAGGGGGAAGTTGAATCTCCCCCATCTGGGCCTTTTTTTGGGGGGATTTATATGTCACTTTCAATATTTCAACATATAAAAATAATTTAAAAAAAACTATGAATAAAAGTAAATAAAATAACAATAACCATAATAATAATGTGCAAATTTTTCCTCACACACACACACGCACACACACACACGCACACACACACACACACACACACACACGACCACACTCACTCTCACCATTCATAAACAAAAAACTTTGAAAAGGAAATCCAAAAACATATCAGGTCGTGACAACCCCTACGGGACGTTACAGCACTAAAGTGTTATTATATCACATCATATCTTCTCTCAGCTTTAAAACAAGAACACAGGCTTGTTCCTTCACTCGGTGGCTTCTGCACGACCTTGAGCCCCCATTAAAACTCACAGAGGAGTGGGGGCGTCGGGGGGGGGGGGATCAATGAATAAAAAGGAGAAACCGATCCTGAAACGAGAGGAAGATGTGTTGACATCTTTGTCACGAATTTGGAACTTTCCTCGGTGATGCAGCCGTCCAGACAAACTCCAAAATGAATTTTCCCAGCAGCAGCAGCAGCAGCAGCAGCAGCGATGGTGATGATGGGGGTCCGGGTCGAGTTAAGGAAGAAGGAAGACGATCTTCTCCTCCGCTCTGAACGTTTCCGCCGTCTTTTTTTTTTTTGGGTTGTTTCCCCCCCCCCCCCCCCCGTATTTTTTGTCATCTTTTTTCAATTTTTTTCTTTTTTTTTTTTCGTCGTCTTTTTACGAATAGGCTCTCTCACCCACCACGCTCTCCTGGATAAATAATTCAGTGGCCGCCTCGTCTAATGTGAGCAAACGGAATAAAACATCGACAGTTAGGAGGCATGAATGCGAACAAACACCATCCAGCGGCATGCTGGGAAAAAAAGGGGGGGGTGAGGGGGGAGAGATGGAGGGAGGCGGGGGGGGGGGGGGGTGTTAAAAGATGGACGGGGGACAGCTTGTTTGACTCGGCGGACATCGGGGGTTTTGAAAAATGACGGGTGTCTCGTCAAAGAGACTCCATCAAAGATTCCTCCCTCCTTCCTCCGTCCCCCTCCATTCCTCCCGCCTTCCTCCCCCTTTTCCGTTGGAAAAAAAAAACAACAAAAAAAACAACCAAAAAAAAAACAATAAGTGGAATTTAGCAGCAGCTGCAAATTGCACTAAAATCTCTCAGTCTCTTTCGGTGAATTATTAATGAGAGTCAAAGCCCACCCCCCTCACCCCCCCCCCCCCCCCCAAAAAAAAAGAATGACAGAAAAGGAAGGTGGAGGGGTGAGGGAGGGGGGAGGCAGTGTAGTGTAGTGTAGAGGGGAAAAGCCATAAAGTGGTAATTACGCCAGAGAAATGGATGGGAAAAATGGGGGAGAACGTAGGGAGAGCTAGGATGGACGGATGGAGAGAGAGAGAGAGAGAGAGAGAGGCTCTGGAGAATCAGGGGATCGGAGGTGTGAGGAGAGAGGGAAGGAGGAGAGGAAGAAGAAAGGGAGTAAAAAAAAATAAAAATACGGTTTATTACTTATACAACGTGCCAAATAATTCTACAGGGACGCGTACGGGCAATTAAAAAAAAAAGAGAAAAGGAGGAAAAATGAATAAACGACCAAATTTCAGGTCGGACGAGTGTGTAGGTGGTTGTGAGAGGGGGGGGGGTGAGGGGGAGCGGACAGAAATGTTTCATTTACAAATCGTATTCCGTCTGGTTTTGGAAGCGATTGTTATTAATAATTGGGAGGGAAAAAATGGAGACGATTACGAACATCAGCCAAAAATCCCTTTTTTTTCTGTTGTTTTTAAAGACGGAGGCGAAAGATTCAATAAAGAGCGGTTTTCTCGCCAAAACTCCATTTTTTTCTTCCCTCTCTCCCTTTGGTCCGACTAGGTGATGTTTTTTTTTTTTTTTCCTTTTCACTTGTTTGATTATTCACGTCGGGGCGGCTCTCATTTGAATTTTGCCATATCTCACTGGCATATTTTTCTTTTTTTTTTTTTGCCCACAAAGACAAACAATAAACTCCGCTCACCACGGTTGGAATTTTAACGACCGCGGCTCAATCATCTCGAAGCCGCTGCCAGCCTTATCTGTCTGCATCTCATTTTCACACCAAAACAAAGTGATTCTTCCTTAAAAACTCAAAGTGAAATTTACTTTTCTCAAAATGTGTGCGTGTGTGTGCGTGTGCGCGTGGGGGTGGAGGCAGCAAACTTTCTACCATTCCTGAAGCGAGGTGGGAGTCGTCTCTTTGCGCGGAAAAAAATGTTGGGTTCTTCAGACCGAATGCGACGCAAAGTGGTTTTGTTAAGACGGGGACGCTCTGTCCTTCCCTACGTCTATCAGGACCCAATCAGATAAATAATAATAAAAAAAATTTGAAATGTGCTCGTCCGGGGGAAAAATAGCACAGGAAATACCAGCACCCTTTCTGACTCCTGATTGGGTGGAAATCCTACAGCCCGCCTCCCTTGTTACCCGCTGCCCCCAACGGTGGTGCCGCGAGGGGCGGTGTGAGGCGCGACACCGTCAGAGGGGGTGACGCCGACACATTGATACCAAACGCGTAACGGGGAGGGAGCGATCTCCACTCCGCTGCGCGTCCCCTTTCCCCGTTTTCCCCCAACAAAACAAGTAAAAACAGTGCGTTTTTACTTTAGATGTATTTATTTTCCTCTGTTTCCTGATTGAACGAAACCAAAGAAATGCCCCGTGCGCTCTGATCCCCCACACCGTCGCCTTGTCGTCAATGTTTGACCAAGTTCCAGTCAGGGTTTACCCCACTCTCTCTCTCTCTCTCTCTCTCTCCTGCTCTCTCTCCCTCTCTCGCCCTCCCTCTCATTCTCTCATTCTCTAAACACACACTCCGACACACACTGCAATATCAACTTATGGAAAACATACGCGCCAGTATGTGCATAGAAAAACAATCTACACGAAACGCGCAAACTCGTCTCGTGAACAAGCACACACTCAGAGACACACAGCAGGGAGCAGCATCCCTCAGGGAGCCATAAGAAACCAAATAGCAGAGAGAGAGAGCGAGGGAGAGCGAGGCCTCTCACCCAGCTGGGCCTCCGTTCTCACTCTGTGTGTGTGTGTGTGTGTGTGTGTGTGTGTGTGTGTGTGTGTGTGTGTGTGTGTGCGCGTGTGTGTGTGTGTGTGTGTGTCCATATGAACACATGCACTTGCATTTTCATATGCTTCTACCAGCGTTTGTGTCAATATCTCTGTATGTGTGTGGGTGGGTGTAAAAGAGCTGTGTGTTTATGTGTGTGTGTGTGTGTGTGTGTGTGTGTATGTGTGTGTGTGTGTGTGTGTGTGTGTGTGTGCGTGCGCGTGCGTGCGTGTGGTCATATACAGTATGTGCATAGAACAGAATGTTTGTGTCCGAATCTTTGTTTGTGGGGCTGGGTGAAGAGATATTAATAATATTCTGGGAGACGGGCTCCATTGTTTTTATCGGCGAAAAAATATGATTTGAACATATTGAAAAAAAAAATTGACGAAGATTTTCTTTGATGTTTCGAGATGTGAGATTAAGAGGATCAACTTTCTGATTACATTTTGTTGAGTCTGATTTTGTTGTTCAAATGTTTTGTTGCTGCAGCTCTGTAAACATACCTCTTTGAGAGGAAAACCATAATGTCGGAAATGGAAATAGTCTTTTACATTACATTACATTACATTTATTACATTTAGCAGACGCTTTTATCCAAAGCCACTTACAATTGTTCAAACACCGACGGACGCAGCCATCAGGAGCAATTAGGGGTTAAGTGTCTTGCTCAAGGACACTACAGCATGCTAGCAGGAGGAGCCTGGGATCCAACCAGCAACCTTTGGATCACTAGACCACCAGCTCTACCTCCTGAGCTACCATCCCCATTTTACACCAAAGAAGAATGACTTTTAATAATAGTATTACTTAGTGGCTTGCCCGATGAGAAAGAGTAAGCTAAAAATTTGCAGGTTTGCAGTATTGACAAAAAATAATTATATTGGTTATTTTTTCCTGTTGCTCGGACAAAAAATTTCAGTGTAAATGATGAATGGTCATGAAAATATTTCAGATCTAGTATAAGTATTGAAGCACTACTCATGTGATTCTCCACACACACGAAAAAATATATAATTTAAAAAAACATATATATATATATATATATATATATATATATATTTTTTTTTTTTTTTTTTAACTAATACATTTTAAAAGAAATAACAAAAATACACAAATATACCTATAGATACCAAAACAATGACGTATGTTTAACATGTGATTTTTTTCAGATTTTTTCATATATTGAATATTTTCATTTGAATATTTAATGTGATAAAAAATGTTGTCACATTAAATTGAAGTAAAAGGGAATTAAATATTTTAACAATAATATATATTCACTGTTATATTATATATTATATTATATATGTATATGTATATATATATATATAATATATATATGTAATATGTATTGTATAGTCTATAGTTAATATTTAATCATATTAATTGTAATCACTACACTTTTGAAAAATTATTTTTCCCCCGTTTGGGGCTCTTTCCTGAGGCTGCCCTGCCCTCTCGTGGTCGCCCGGTGGAACTGCAACGCGGGACCTCAGCCCGGTGTGTGAATCCGCGCGTACGTGCGTGGGCGCCTGCGCGTGTGTGCGTGTGTGCGTGTGCCTGCGCGTGCGTCCTGTCACTCCGTGTCTCGCGTTCGTCACGTTCAAGGTCGTCGGGGTCTATTTCCGGCTCATCTCCGCCTTGATCCGTGTCACGGCGTGACAAGGTAAAGGCCGCGTCACGGGAGCGCGCCCACGGAAACCGATCCCGCCTGACAGTGTCTCCGGGACACTGACCCGAGCGGGGCTCGTCTGCCACGCACGCACACGGAGACGGACGTACACACACGCCATCTGACGCGTGCACACACACACACACACACACACACACCCGCGCACACACACACACACACACACACACGCACGCTCTTTCACACACACACACACACACACGGACACACGCTCTTTCACACACACACACACACACACACACACACACACACACACACGCACGCTCTTTCACACACACACACACACACACGGACACACGCTCTTTCACACACACACACACACACACGCACGCTCTTTCACACGCACACACACACACCCGCGCACACACACACACACGCACGCTCTTTCACACACACACACACGGACACACGCTCTTTCACACACACACACACGGACACACGCTCTTTCACACACACACACACACACACACGCACGCTCTTTCACACACACACACACGGACACACGCTCTTTCACACACACACACACACACACGCACGCTCTTTCACACACACGCACACACACACACACACACCCGCGCACACACACACACACGCACGCTCTTTCACACACACACGGACACACGCTCTTTCACACACACACGCACACACACACACACGGACACACGCTCTTTCACACACACACACACACACACACGCACACACGCTCTTTCACACACACACACGCACACACGCTCTTTCACACACACACACACACACACACACACAGAACATTTCAGGTAGGTCTTTGTAGAGTCCTTTGAAACAAGATGAATGGAAAAAATATATTAAAATAAAATAATAATAATGTTTAATCAAATGTAATAAAAATGGTGAATAATGAGACTTAATCAGAATATACATAGAAATAAATATATATATACACACACACAAAATTATATATAAATATATATATATATATATTTATATATATACGTATGTGTGTGTGTGTCATATTTCAAAATGACTTGTAAAAATGTTTCAGCAAAAAGCAGCATTAGGGGCCTTGTTATATTATAAGGACATTTAATGTGTCCTCACAATCCGAGTGTCCTATGAAAGCTGGTGTCCTTTTACAGTGTAAACCACACTCACACACACACACACACACACACCGTTTTTCAAATTGATTAAAAATAAAAGACGTATGATCATACACACACATTACAAATCAGTCAAATCAAATATAAACACACACGCACACACACACAACACCATACAGTCATGGTTGAACACACACGCACACACGAGCACCAACACTGATATAATACATGTTCATTCCAAACACTCATGTTCTCACATATTCACACACACTCACGTGTTGGTGCAAAGCCCAACGATTTCAAAAACACACGCACACATACACGCGCACGCACGTCAGTTCACACCAGCGACGCGGTGAGTCGCTGGCAACCGTCCGAAAATAGCGGCGACGCTGCAGCTGTCTGCCCGCGACACCGGGAGACCTCTGTCTCCTCCGGTTTGTCTCCGTCCTGTCGAGGCGTCCCGCCGCCGCGGATAAAAATGGACTCGCAGCCCCAACGTTCGGATGGAGGGAGCATCAACTCCTGTGAACCGTCACTTCTCAGACAAACCCCCCCCCCCAAAAAAAATAATAAGATAAAATAAAATAAACGCGCGTCGATAGTTGTAAACAAAAATAAAATAAAATAAAATGTGTTGCAATGTGAATTGAAATGCCGCCACTTTCTTTCGCTTGTTTCTTTTGTCTTTCTTTATTCTTTTTACTAAAGCGTAAAACCCGGGGGATCGTCTGCGTTGGGCGGCTCCGCTACGAGCCCCGCGGCTCCTTCCAAAACCGCAACGTTTCTCCGCTAGAGCCTCCACAGCGCGATTCACACCGAACGCGTGTAGTGACCGTCAGATGAGCTGCATGTGAGGTGGGGGTTTTTTTTTTTGTTTGTTTGTTTTTTTCAATGTATAAAAAAAAAAAAAAAAAAAAAAAAAGATTCATCGATACGACGACATCCAAGGTTGATCTTAATAATGTCACTATTTTATTTACGTGACTTTTTACTTCGCTTTAAAAAAACAAACGAAAGGCTGCGTTCTCGTGGCTGTGAACCCGCCGACCCGCTGAGCTGTGGCTGGACCCCAACGAGCGAGCGAGCGTTTGCCGTTTCCTTTCTCACTCACTTCATCCGTCCAAACCAACAAGTAAAAAGCCGGACCGACTCCCAGGTTTCTAATTCTGATAAGCTTTTTTTTTTTTTTCCTCACACACGCGGTCAAACAACAGCTTCGCCATCAACATCATTAAAAATTCGCCTCCCGGGTCAACGAGCGTCCTCCCTGCTCCCCAATTACAACATGGCCGCCGGTCGTCTCGAGGCCCGGTCCCACCTCCACCTCGATGGGGGGGCCGGCGGGAGGGGGTACTCGGTGTCCCTGACACCGGCGGTAATTAGCCGGGAAGCGACATATGAAACATTAAACACGAGCTGGTGCTGACGACAATCAAAACATTTCATTTGTTGTCAATTATTCATTACTTTGAAGGTTGTGAAGAAGTCGTTAGTATGGAAATGCGGCCGCCCCGTGCTAACAAGGTTTGTGGGGGAGTGTGTGTGTGTGTGTGGGGGGGGGGGGGTCCTGATCGGAAATCATCTGAGAAAGGGGGTGGGGTGGGGGCGGTGGTGTGGCTGGGCTTTCTCCCCCTCTTCCTCCGCTGTCGTGACTTCTCTCCGTCTCTTATTCATGAGGCTCCTTTTCTTCCGACAAACGTTTTTCTTCTGACCAAAGGAGAAAGACGAGAAAGAAAACCCCGTTTGATGGAAACGCCTCGTTTTGCCCCGGAGGCGGCGAAGGTCACCTCCAGTCAAGTTCAGCCGGACGGAGAGGCTCGGCCGGGGGGGGGGGGGCACAACACGTGTGACCAGGTGGGTTTCACACCTCCTGCACCGCCAGTCGCTCCGTCGCTCACGTCACTTCACTTCACTTGGTGCGTTACGCCTCCGAGCAACACAAGAATACATGAAGGAATCTACAACGCTTCCTATAAGGTACGAGTGCTAAACCATTCAGGATCCGGGATAAATACACGAGGGAGGACTTTGGCAACTTATGCGGTGCCGATACTTGTGGCCGAAAGTGTAATCAAACACAGGCTGGACTAAATTCTTCCTCCCTCGTGTCATTACCAGACCTCAACTGCGACGTTCGCTGTCACTGGCGGGTTTGAAACCCCAAAGCGCGACAATGAGACGGACGGAGTTGCAAGGAGAGTTTGCTCCGTTTACTTCAGTCAATGAGGCAAAACCGGGAGATCAGTCACACGGGAAAACACATCCGACCAGGGCAGGTCAGGAATAGACAGGACTGGGTGATGCCGGGCCACTGGGTGGAATCGGGCGGCGAACAAAGTGAAGGGGACCGGCCTCTCCACCGCTGCAGGTGGAGAGGCCGGCAGGGAAACACGGTGAAGGGAAACGATGTGACCGCATGGCAGGAGGGAGCGACAGGATCCGGAAATGACGGGAGAGTTAAACCGCTCTCACTCATGTCGCACAACCACCGGAGATCGTCCGTGTCGGACGCCCGTACCCGGAAATGCTGCGTTTGTTTAAAGCGGGAGGCGGAGCCTGGGCGGGGCGTGCAGCACGCAGGGCGTGACGCAACGACGCATGATGCTGCAGAGTTCTACAGCACAGCCAAGATGGCGGACGGGCGCGAATGTCGTCGTCCCTCCAGTTACACACTTTCTACGTATAGTATCTTCTTCCTCTTTGTCCTCGTACGTTATGGCGGTAAATTACCCTCCTTCACCCTCGGCGAGCTGGCGTGTTGATGACGTCTCTATCGTGTGACGCAGACTTTGTACTAAGACGGTGGTTGGTTAAAGTCTGTTTGATGTCCGGTCCGACTGATTCAGACGTGCGTCACACATACAGCTCCTCCGGGTAATGGTCGGATCATTTCAGGCTTGTAGTGCATGTGTGAAAGCAGCTCCAGAGACATTATACAAAACCCAGATGCAATTAACTAATAGATAGGGGAATTTGTGACATTATCCGAGCTTTCCATTCTCCCTCTTGGTTTCTGATCTCTCAGCTCAGCTTTTAGGAAATGTGTAGAGCTTTTTCACAGCAGATATATATATATATATATATTTTTTACATTTTTCCACAACAGCAGCCAAGGCCATCAAGTGGCGACTTTGGGAGTTGATTTACGTTCAGACATTGATTGACATTGATGTGATTTAATGTTTGACTTTAATTGTGGGTCTGTTTCATTGAGGTGCGATTGTGTTGAGCTGGATCCACCCCGAATCCCAGACAGTCGGATTTTGGTTGGATGTGTGATGTCTGGATTTGAACCCATGGTCCAGTCCTTATGTGGTTCTTTGGAAACATCTGGAGCCAGAAAAGGTTCCGGGTGTCCAGTAAAATGATTAATAGCTAAAATGGCCATAATAATAAGCACGGTGACAGGTTTTGGGACGGGTTAGCGGTGTGTCATGGGTTTATTTAATTGTAAAAACTCCGCCACCACTACTCGCCCTCCAAAGTGGACGCCTCCTCTCCATCATTAAGACAGTACATCTGCATATCCCCCCCCCCCCCCCCACCCCTTTTTCTTTTTAAACTTAGTAGCCCAAAGACAATAGCCAGCCGCTCTTAAATTATTTAGTCCCTCGTCACCCCCCTGAAAGATGACAAATGCTAATTCGGGTCCGTTTCCCAGCTGGGCATCAAAGCGCTCATTAGTTTTAAGGAAGGTTAATCCATTTAGGTTTTGCATATTGATATGCCAATTATGTCTAATCGTTGAACGGGCATCCGTCAAGGTAACAGTGCATGAACTCACGCGGGGACATTAGGGGCTGAGGGCCACCGCCATCCAACGCTGCAACCAAGGAGGCGCTAATTGGCGCAGGGATCAACCCAAGGAAGTAAGGACATACATTGAGGAAGGGGGGGAAAGACGGATGTCTCGTCAGATTTATCCTAATCACGCCACCATGCTGGGGTCACGCTGAGTATCCTCCCTTAAAATGTTCAACCTCAGGGTCAGGGGATCTAGAACAGCGTCATGGGGCATTTAGAGTCTAGCTCTGTCGCTATGTGTTACTATTTAAATGTAACGCTATTTACTCCCGCTTTTCCAGAAAAGTTGCCTTGAGACAATTTGAGGGATACTTTACCATTGGGGGAAAAAAAATCCAGCTCTCTCTACTGTGAAAATGGAACCCGTTCAGACAAAAACAGCCGCTGACCACAAATAAATACATGAAAAATAAATACATATATGATTGGATCTCTGTACTAATGGATGAGGTAATGCAAGCAACAGAGGACTGCAATGTTTCCACTAGATGATGCTGTCTAACAAATTATTCAGCCCAACATTTTTAGGCTGGAAAGAATGGCCGAAAGCCAAGCCAAATTTGGCAAAGAAATACAAGTGTGGTGAATAGATGTCATTTTCATCACTATATTTCAGGATTTCTATACTTATGGCAAAAACACTTATCTCAGTGAGTGCAAGGGGAATGGCAGATACTTTTTAAAATGCTACCTAAAGCTTAATTGTTCAATATTCCCCAATATTTTGCAGCATTTATTTACAATCACACCGTATTCCAGGCTTTTGTAACTCCATTTTATTTTTCATTTGTCACTGACCTTGAAGCTCTTTGCCATTTTCTACCAGTTTCTACAGCTGTACTTCTTGCTTTGTCACAAAGCACATTGTCTTGAAACACCCGAAACTTAACGCCGTCACCACCCTAAGGAAATAGCTACAGTTCTGTGGCACAGTTGTACAGAATCTTTGCAGGAAGTTTGGAGTTTGGAGGCGGTCATCGTCTGGAGGCCAGTCTTCCCCCGGGCCCATTCCTACTGAGGCTGGGTGCTGGCGGCGAGCGCCAACCCCAGGAGCTTGACGAAGCGGTGCACGTCGCTGAAGGAGTTGTAGAGCGGCACCGGAGCCACTCGCAGCACGTTGGGCTCCCTCATGTCGCACTGAGCGGCCGGGAGAGACAAGACACAGTTAGGAAGTTTCATGGTGAACTCGTTCGACCTCCGCGGTGGTGGTGTTTCTAGGTTTATGTGCGTGACCTGCCCGGATTGAAGTCTGATGGTAGAAGATACTGCTTTGCACACTTGTTTTGTCCCCCTCGACTCGGCTCAATGTATTGCTGCTAACGTTTAGGTCCAGAGACCTCCATCACCTCGTTCATCACGATAAAGGTTTAAACAGTTGTACAAGGGAGACCGTGAATCGACCTCCTCAAAGGCCTCATTCACGAACATGTGCACAGAGAAGCCGGATGCGTAAAGTCTTCTTAGCCACGTATGAATCGCCATGCCCCGTGCTGATGAATCGGAACCATTCTAAATAGACAGGCGCACCTCCTAATTGTCATAAACCACGGCCAATTTCACCATCTAAGAAAGAGGAGGAGCTAAAGTCTTGAGCCCAATTCACACCCAAAACGACAAATGACAGGAACGAACCAGAAGTCCGTTCCTTCGTATGGGGAGTCGGATGCCGCACTTTGCAAGCACTATATAAAGAGAGTTTTAAACTCTCACTCATGGAACGAGGTAAATGTCCAGCTGAGCAGACTGCTCGGCATTGTCTTAGACAGAGTTACCCCATGGCCCCCAAAGGTAAAAAGAACATTTTACTGAATTATAAATTATTGTTTCAGAAGTTGAAGCCAGAAAATAAGTTCTTTTAGTAGTGCCCTTTTCTGAAATAAAGTCAATTACTATTTTGTTATTATTATTATAATTTATAATATAGTAAAATAAATTAATTCCCCATTAATAGTTGTGGTTCTAATATACTAATTACATTTAGTTAAATTAAGCTATATAATTTTCTGGCATTCTGGTGTCTTTGTGATTTGTGTGTACGTCTGGTCCAAGGGACTTCTTAAATGTATTCTCAAAGTAAGAATAAATTCAAGTCGGAGCTTATTGGATCCTAAATGTTGGCAGAGAAAACCCAACGTTTCCACCGTGTCAAACTTTTGAATATACATTTTGGGGAAGCTCTGGGCCCTGGAGTGTCCTTAAAGTCGTTCCAGTCACTAGATGTCAAGTGGACGGATTTATAATGCATCCCTGACACCCGGCCCGGAGCTAGAACTCCTCACACGGTGTTCAAACTTTCTGCGTCCACCCACCGCCACTCCTCTCTTCTCCAGCTGGTGGAAGACCTCTTTGATGGGGGTGGAGAAGGACAGGGAGAGCTGGCAGCCTCTCTGCAGGGGGTCCGAGGGGGTCAAGATGGAGACGTGGGGCCGGGTGGGCCGGCCTGGGTCCCTGGTATAGCTGCACTGGATCAGGAGCTCTAGGTATGCCGTCAGCAGGACGGACTTCCTGCGTAGGGCCTTCATGCTAGTCATGTTGAACACCTGTCCACCAGGGGGTAACAGTTGGTCACATTTGGGGAAATGATATGATATCCTCAGACACGAGACGAGTGATTTTGAAAGTGTATCAATATTTTCTTACGTCCCCTAATGGACACACACTTAGCAGCAAATGTGATCGTATTTCTTAAATATAAATATAATTTACCATTTATGAATAATGAAAATCTATCTATCTATCTATCTATCTGTCTGTCTGTCTGTCTGTCTGTCTGTCTATCTACCCAAATAAGCATGTGAAATAAATTATCATCACAGCACCTTGTTGGACAGTCAACCACAGATCAAATTAAATTAGAGATTATCCCAAAATTAAGAACAACTTATAAACTCCCTTTCTCAACATTTGCAAAGTTCTCGGTTGGCAATACAGTCAGAGCCAGCGAGATATCAATCAATAATTCCTGACATTGGGGTGGATGACGTTGGTGGATGCTGGTGCAGTACCTCCAGACTGGCCTGTAGGGGGCAGACCAGCAGGATGGGTTGGTTGGACAGTCTGAAGCCACTGATGCCAGGCTGGAGTTCCATCACTGGCGACGATAAATGAATAAATAAAAATAAAAATCACTAACTGGATAAAATAGAGCTGTAAGAATCATACGAGTAGTTTTGCTTAAACATCATAATATCTAGCATCTGAGGTAATGGATGTGGAAATATAATGAAGCAAACCACAAGATGGCAGTAGGAATCCACTTCCAACAGAGATAGTCAACTACACTGCTTTAACATATTAAAAATGTGATATATTCATATTAAAATCTCAAAGCAAAATTCTAAAAGTGATAGAAATAAAAAAGAAGATGTATGTTACCGTTAGTCATGTCGAAGCGAGTTTCTATGACATGTCCCCACCATCCCATTAGTCTGGAGGAGGGAGGAATGCATAGAATCTCATGGGGGGAAAAAAATGAATGGGCGAAGGCGTAGCGTGATGTATGATTGACATGAAAAAATAAAATGATGGAAGGTAATTTATCCTCTTCTGAATCTTTGCACCCGATAAATAGAAAGGGTCACGTCATCAGAGCCACCATGACGATGGTCAACTTTAATGGGCAAGTCATGTGTGATGGATTGGTCAAAAAGAATGATTGATTGAACTGATGGTGAGAATAGAAGCTCAACGGTCAGACGCAGCTTTTCTCCACACTGAGGGAGGTACAACCCTTTCCTGGTATTTCCTACCTATTGAGCCACTGAGTCCCTCCCTTCCCCGCTCTGTTGCCATCAAAGACGTTCGTTATAGTAGACGTTGAGTTACTCACGCTGGTTGGACGGTGTCTGTGTGTTTCTCATGGAGAAACGCCCCCGCGAGCCCTCCAGCCCCTGCATTAATGTACTTCAAAAGAAGGTAAAACAATATATATTACTGATGACAATATTGGTATATTGCTGATGTGCAATTTTGTGAAAAAAAAATTAAATTAAAAAATGTAATAACACAACTAACTATGAAGTACTTTTCTGTTTTTAATAGTTTTCATTCATTAATATCTGTGTCGGAATACGAGCCACAACTGAGGCACTGAGTTTAACACTGTGGAAAACAGGTGATTTGCAAAAAAAAAAACAAAAAAAAACACAAATACCACTTCCTGTCTAGACAGGAAGTGGTATGTACCTTGTAGGAGCACCAGCAGGCGAAGTCCACTCCCCAGTCGTGGAGCTTCAGCTCAACGTTCCCTGCAGCGTGGGCACAGTCGAAGCCCACGTAGCAGCCCTAGATAAGGAAATACAGTCAGTGCTGTTCCTTAAAAAGTACCAGCTGAAAACAGGATCGAAAATATACAATTTTTTAACAAAATAATATCCCGTCTCAGGTCCCTGTAGTTGAGTTAAGTGTATTATCTCTCATTGAATGCTGTTTGTCTGTGTGTCACAGTGCCAGCTGTGGCTCAAACAAGTTTGATTGTAGTGCAGCATATTGAAATGTAGATTTGGTGACCTCATTGTAGCTTCATGCCGACGTTCGTGGTTTTTCTGTGATTTCATCGTGTCAGCGCCTCTCTTTTTTTTTTTTTTTAATTATGATTTACACGGTTCAGTGTGACTTGTGACCTTGTCGTGGCCGGCCTCGGTGATGGCGGCCATGTCGAAGAGCTGCCCGGTGTAGTACTGCACCCCGCTGAACATCACCACGGCGATGGACTCTCCCTCCTGTGCAATCACCTCCAAAATGTCCTCCGTTCGCAGTGTCTCCTCCCCCTGACAGACGACAGGTACGACAGCAAATTTGAATGGATTTTCGTAAACATGACACTTTTAAAAGTGTTGTTTTTTTTGTAACTTTAGTACAGTGAATATAGATGGGTAGGTAGATGTAAATAGATAGGAAGGTAGGTAGGACGGTAGATAGATTGCTAGGTTGGTTAGGTAGGTGGGGTAGGTGAGTTGATAGGTAGGTTAGGAGGTAGGGTAGGTAGGTAGGTAGGTAGTTAGGTTGTTAGGTAGTTAGGTAGTTAGTTAGGTTAGGTTGGTGGGTAGGTAGGTAGTTAGGTATGTAGGGTACGTGGGTAAGTAGGAAGGTAGGTAGTTTAGGTAGGTGGGTGGGTAGTTTAGGTAGGTGGGTAGGTAGGTAGGTAGTTAAGTAAGTAGATTGGACAGTAGGTAGGTAGGTAGGTAGGTAGTTTAGGTAGGTGTGTAGGTAGGTAGTTAAATAAGTAGATTGGACAGTAGGTAGGTAGGTAGTTTAGGTAGCTGTGTAGGTAGGTAGGTGTAGGTAGGTAGTTAAATAAGTAGATTGGACGGTAGGTAGGTAGGTAGGTAAGACCTAGTACAAAGACTGACATTCATTCATTGTGTCGAACTCATAACAGGAATAATAAATTCCGACTTTTCCTCACATGAAGTAAAGAACATCATTGAAAGCAACTCATGAAGTCCACGGTGTGATACGTACCGTTCTGGGCGACAGACACACCATGCTCTCCTCGGGGTCGTAGCCCTTCAGCCGAATCTGAGACTCCACAGTGTACTGGAGAAAGAAGGAGTAAAGTGCTTCCCATTCATCCTTCTTCCAAGTATAGGTACTCGTCCTTTAACCACCTGTTTAACCACCGTTCAGATTACCACCAGCTCTCTGACCAGTCTGTAGTGTACACTGTTCAATACCATGGCGTATATATACTATATACACTGTATACATCTCATCTCATCACCGTTCTCAGTCTCGTTCCGGGGCCACGCGCTGCTGTGGAATACTGGATTCTGATTGGTCAATAGTGGCAAACAGCCGTCAGTTATTTCTGAATAATGACAATTGTCTGTTAATAATGACCACGGTCACAGGAAACCATCTATCCAGGCCTATCCAGTGCTCTGTTTGGTTGTAGGTTTATCCAATGCTATTATGGGTTGTAGGTCTATCCAATGCTCTGATTGGTTGTGGGTCTATCCAGTGCTCAGTTGATATGCGTATTAGTCTGGAATCTCCGGCATAGTCTGGGGATGCCAGGCTATTATAATTATTTTTTTCATTATTTTATTGTATTTATTTGTCTGATTATAGGATCGTATTGTGAAAGAGAACGCGCTCTGGGGAACTCTCTGACTAAACAAAAGAAGGGATTCTCTCTGACGGGCAGCCGAAAGACCTCCAAGGTGCAGTGAACAGGTGAATAATGAATCGAAGGAACCTTTCCGCGTCCCCCTCAGGCTCGCCGCTACTCACGTGGTCCGACGGAAAGGCCTTGTCCTCCATGAGGATCTTGTGACGCGTCGCCGTGGGTTTGTAGAAGGAGAGCTGCGGGAGGGAAGAATGAATAAGACAGAAAAAAAATCGGTATCAACCAAAGACAACGATAGTGCACGGTTTTCGGCCTTTCTCCTTTGCAAAGTTGGCCGTTTTTATTCCGTTCGAGAACTTCATTTATTTGGATCTCGTCAAGATCGCAGCACAAACAGATCAACGCGACCGGTTGATTAAAAAAATATGTTTTCTTCCATTTGTACAGTGGGACGTGGATCTTACAAGCAGGAGGTGCAAATTGACGGTCAAGCCGTTCATCAAGGCCACCTCCTCTGGTTTAGCCCCTGAGAGAGAGACAGAGAGAGAGAGAGAGAGAGAGGGCGAGAGAGAAGAAAGAGGAAGAGGGAGATCAAATGGAGGCTCTCATTTCCTTTCTTGTCTGACTGCACCAATGACCTCAAGAGGAGAATCGGTTTCACTTCAGTAACCTGCCGAGAAATTTACAGGAATTGGACTTTGATTTCTCTTTGAAATAAAGAGAACAAAAAAGCAGCAGGAAGAAGTAACCCCTTATTTTTATATATATACACACATGCATACATACATGAGTCATTTCATGAGACAGGTGTCATTTCGCCTTTTCATTTTCAGAGTTTTTTATGACAAAGAATACATTTTTTTGGTCCTTTCATCGTTTAATGTACTGTATGTGTTAAACTTCCCGGAAAACATATTTTCCCACCTCAGGCACAAAAGCCTTTTTTTATATCAACCATTACACATACATTACTTCATTGTGACAGAGGGGAATGTGACGGGGTGGAACATTTTATCCTAAAATGGCCACCATGCAAAAAAATATACTGTGTCCATTTCATTAGCAAATAATTATCAGTAAATAACAGTTAATACATAGTTTTTTTCATAAAGATTACAAAGAATTTATAAAAAAAAAACTGAGGCACACAAATAAATTATTATATTTGAATAAAAGTAAGTAATAAAAATTGTGTATTTTTATTTAATTTATATGTGGATTGGGAAACTGGAAATAACATCTTATTGTTTTTTCATCTTTTATTCTGTAATGTTTGTGATTCAACTTCCATCACTACGGACATGAAAATAAAAAGTTAATGAAAGAAAAACAAATATTTACTTGGAATAACATTTTCTCATATAGTATCTTAATAATGAACTTTAAATAAATTGTTTTTCGCTTGGCAAACATGTTAGCAGGTTATTGTGTTTTATAGACCTCATTAAACGTCGTGGACCCAAATGGCGCTCCTTTCATCGAATGACTCACGTCAAGCAATTTTGCGATTTCCAAACGGCATGAGTCTGGCTTTATTCAAATGTAGTGATAATCAGTTTTTTATCAAACCCTTTGACTCTCTGTGGCCAGCAGTGGTCAAGTCATGCGCTGGGGAATTTTGAGGTTATGGTATATTGTAAAATAGACAATATTAACCAGTCTATCAAGCGTGAAGCCACTCCAGCCACGCCTTCAAATACCCATGTGTTAAAACAGCTTAAAGACCGGGGAATGCACCTTGAACTCTGGAAAATATTTCTGCGTGTGGGTGCAGCGACCTTTTGCACATGGCAAACAAAAAAGAAGGATCCAGAAAACCATAGCACCATAAATACACAAATGGAAAAAGATGAGTAAATACTATTATCCACAAAGCGGTTTTAAGATTTGATTTAAAGCAACACTATGTAATTTTTTTACCTAAAAATAACAGCTTCAAAATCACTTTGATGGTACACTGACTTGTAATATGGAGAATGGCACGTCTTTCACCCCACCACCCCAGGCCTGTTCTTGCACTATGTAACTTGTGTGTTCTGGTTCCAAACCGCGGGAAAAGTGTATTGCGCTTTACGGCACTACGTCAATTCCTCAAATTGTTTGGCTCCGGTAATTACATTTTTTATGGCTGGTAAAATACATTTTGAAAAAAACAAAACAATAAATTATATTATACATTGTATATACATTGTACATACGTTGTATATACATGATACATTATGAATTATACTGTATATACAAAACGTCCCCGACAGCGAGGCACGAGCTCGTGGCGCACCCGGCACCCGCACCTCAGTCGGGTGCCGGGTGCCGGGTGCCGGGTGCCGGGTGCCACAGGGTTTTTTTTTTCACGCTCTGACTCAAGCGTGCCAGCCGATCTGCCAGGCCGAGCACATCTGGCACCTACACCGGTAGTAGGGGGCCGATCCCCGCGCCCTCTCTGCGGGGTCCGTGCAAGAGGCGCTGTAACCTGGATGTACATTATATTTGCGTTTGTAATTGTTATTGAAACGTGACCGATAAGGTTCAACTTTGTTCGGTAAAATAAACATTTTTTTGGACACCGGACGTGTTTTACGACAGTGGTGTAAAAGTGCAATTACACTCAGAAACTGTCGGGAATCCCAAATCCCAAAAGTTACACGGTGCTGATTTGAAATAAATGCAAAGACAAAACAAATATGGGAAATATTAATATATTTCTCCCTTCATCCACCCTGAGCATCCACTCAACATCCCAAAATGAAAATACATACAAATGCAAATGGTTATTTAGAGTATTTATAAAATACATTGTATTGATGAAAAATACAGTATATGTATTTTTATTGTACAATATTTGTATTAAAATGTTTTATTAATTAAAATACATCATAAAAAAATATATATTATATCTTCATTTATATTTTTGCATTTGTATCTATATTATATATATATATATATAATTATCTTTTTTATTATTGTGACACAATATTCCCTACATTCTGATCAGCCCAATTATCTCATATAACACATTATATCTGGCATATCTGTCATCCCTGATTTACTCGAGTTCTTGGAAAGTTTTGGAAAAGGTTCCCTTACCCACAATGTTTGCCATGAGCGCTTCCAGGTTGTTTTCGGCCCAGGCCCAAGGCCGCTCGCCCTGCATGTGACCGTGGATGCCACTGCCACCAAACAGTGAGACAGAGTTTAGATTTGGGATGGAGTTCTGGGTCAGAGCAAATACAGTATATATTGACTATTTTACGCACATTTTGGCCCATTTCTCCATTTCCTGGCGCAGGTAGCCCTCAGCGCTTTTGGGCTGGAGCCCCAGCGAGTTCCCCACAAAGTAAACACAGTCCTGGGACCCGTTCACCAGCGAGAGATCGGCTGAAAGAGAGAGAGAGGCCACTACTTACTTGAAAAGATGAGATTGGCCTGCCTTTGAGCAAGGCACTAACTCGCACAGCTCCTCAGAAGTAGTTTGGTGTGTGGAGGCGAGATTGATGCTGATACAATCTGTGGAACTAAGATCAAACAGAGCTCAAACGAAGGAGGACGAGGATACATATGGATGTAACTTCGTGAGTTGGATTGCAAAATTGTAAAAACGATCCAGTGAAGCGCAAGAAGGTATTCACACATTTAAAACAACTTAAGGCAGATATTGCATTTCTCCAGGAGACCCATCTACGTACAACAGACCTTTTTCGACTGAGAGTGGGGTGGGCAGGACAGACATATCACTCTAACTTCCACTGATTCCAATTGATAAAAATACACCATTTACAATGACAAGTGTAGAGGCGGACCCCGCAGGGCGCTGTGTTATTGTGATGGGGCAACTTTATATGTTTCCTTGGCCAATATCTATGCGCCAAACGAGAATAAAACAACGTTCTTCTTGGCGGTGACACAAAATGTACAGTCTCTCCTGTCTTGGACCGTAGCTCACCCAAAAAGACTTACCTGTCCAAATCAGCACGCTTAATTCAGCTTTTTCTAAAATCCTGTGGCGTGGGTGATGTGTGGCGGTTCCGTAATCCTACTTCCAGAGGATACTCCTTCCTATCCCCAGTCCCTAAGACCTCCTCCCCTATAGACTATTTTTTCCTGGATAAATTACTCCTTCCTCTTGTTACCACTTGTGATTATGGAGCCATGGTTATTTCTGATCATGACCCCTTAATTATGAAACTGCGTAACCCTAATACACAGTCCAGTTACCGCCCTTGGAGACTAAGCGCTCCTGTCAGAGGAAGCCTTCACCCAATTCATGGCGTCTGAGATCACACTATTCCTTCATATTAATCAAACTCCAGGAATGTCTTCATTAACTGTATGGGAGAGGCTGAAGGCCTATCCACGGGGCCAGGTCATCTCATATTGTGCGAATAAAAATAACACAAACACTGCAGGCCTTAAAGAGGTGGCGGATGAGAGATAGGTTATATTGCCATCTGCCCCCTGCAGACATGATGAAAATGTCTATGTCATTGCAGACAGAGTATGATCTCCTGACAACGCGACAGGCTGAGCACCTCATCTCTGAATCGCGTCGCGGGTGCTATGAACACGGGGAAAAGGCTGGACGGATACTCGCTCATCAGCTACGGCAACAAATTTCCCATCAAATTATTCCTGCCATCAATGATGAGCAAGGCGCAAAAAGCACGGACAACCTAAAGAAATTAACTCATGCCTTCAAACTCTGAACCGGTCATGTACGCCTCAGACTCACCTGTAAGCCTCTCGGAGCTGGAAGATGTTTTTAAGATCCTGCATGTCCCCCCTATACACCCGGGAACAGCTGCTGAACTGGAGGAGGACCTCTCAGCCGTGGAGATAGCATTAGATCTATGCGAAGTGGCAAATCTCCGGGGGGCCGGGCGGTTACCCCCCAGAGTTCTTCAAAAGATTCTCAGACTCAACTCTCCCCTTTATTAGTCAGTCTTTGATGAATCACTTTCTTTGAAATCCCGACCTCCAACCATGCGCCAGGCAGTTATCTCTCTAATCTTCAAGAAAGACAAAAACCCTCTTGAATGTGGCTCATTTCGTCCAATTTATCTTATTAATACAGATGGTAAAATCCTTGCTTAAGTCCTGGCGCGTCGCTTGGAGGGGGTTCTCCTGACCAAACAGGTTTTATTGAGAACCGCTATTCTTTTCAACATCAGACATCTTTTGAATATACCTTACGGCCCATCTCCACCAGGTGCGCCAGAGGTGGTGCTTTCACTGGATGCGGAAAAGTTGTTCGACCGGGTGGAGTGGGAATATCTCTTCGGCACACTGGAGAGGTTTGGATTTGGCCGCAAGCTCATATCATGGGTCAGGATTTTATATACATCCCTGATGGCTGCCGTGCGCACTCACAATAATCTTTCCACCTACTTTGAGCTCCAACGCGGCACAAGACAGGGGTGTCCTTTATCACCACTTCGATTTGCGGTTGCCATGGAACCACTGGCTCTAGCTCTGAGGCAAAATTCCGAAGGAATTAGAGGGAATCCGGCGTGATGGATCGGAGCATGAAGTTTCGCTTTACGCGGACGATATGTTACTGTACGAATCGCAACCCCTTTTGAGTCTCCCCCAAATGAATGGTCTTTCTAACGGAATTTGGCCAAATATCTGGCTAGCACGTTAACATTCAGAAAAGTGCGCTGATGCCTCTTGGTGCTGGTCGGATGCCTTTACCCTCATTTCCCTTTAAAATCAGCCCCAAGAAATTCCAAGTACCTCGGGGTATGGGTTCCACACAAAGATCAAAAGATCTATATGCAGCCAACTATCAGCTCCTATTATCTAATCTAAATCATGATATCGGGCGATGGTACCCCCTGCCTCTTTCTCTGGGCGGAAGAATTAATACAGTAAAGATGAACATATTGCCTAAATTTCTGTACATATTCCGGTGTCTCCCGGTCTTTCTAACAAAATCCTTTTTCTCCAAAGTAAATCACCAGATATCGACCTCAATCTGGAACCAAAAAACACCCCAAATCAAAAGAGACATACTTCAGAGACCTTGTTCGATGGGAGGGATGGGGCTCCCAAATTTCCTGTATTATTATTGAGCAGTCAACATAAGAGCACTGCTATACTGGGTGAGAAATTATGTCACGATCCCCGACTGGACAATGGTGGAGGGGGCGTCCTGTTGGGTCCACTTCTCTAGCAGCCGTACTGTGTCCTAAACTACCATTCACAGCCCATTTCTAGCTTCACTTCAACCCGGTTATTATACACTCAAACAAAATTTGGAATCAGTTAAGAAGGTCCTTCTCCCTTAAGGATCTGTCGCAAGCTGCGCCAATTGCAAAAAATCATATGTCCATCCCACTGGTGATGGATGAGGCCTTTGCTCCCTGGTCTATAAGGGGTGAGGCCTCACTGTCCAACTTATACTGTATATCGATGGCAACTTTGCCCCCTTTGAGCAGCTCATATCACACTTTTATAGGTACTTGCAGCTCCGGAATTTTGAAGCCTCAAACTCAGATTGCTTTCCATCATCCACCTCTATGTTAGACTTAATCTTTAACTGTAAATCGGTCACAAAACGGGCTATATGCATAATCTATGAACTACTCAACACATACAATTCGGCACCCTTGGACCTCCTTAAAAATAAATGGGAAACAGACTTAGATGAACAAATCTCAGATGAAACTTGGCACAAAGTAATACAGGGAATCTTCTCCTCTTCCATATGTCTCAGGCATGCACTGGTCCAAAGTCAGACTTTCTGAGATCAATGCTGACATGTGATCGTCGCAGCCAGGCTCCAGCCACTCTGCTGCACATGTTCTGGACGTGCCCAAAACTTCACACGTTCTGGCAAACCATCTTCGACACCTTCTCTGGGACATTGGGAAGAGCGGTGGAGCCTTCTCCGTTCCTGGTTGACATCTCTCCCAGAGCGAGGGAAGTTAAGCATGATGGCCTTTCACTCTATTTTGTGTTATTTATCTTCCTTCTTTCATTTCTGGCCATGTCTGATGTTCATATGTTTATGTCTGGTATCTGGAGGGTGGGGAGTAGGGGATTTGTTTAAGTTTATTTTTCTGTTGGTGGTGTTTTGACCTGGGATATAATGTGAAAAACTAAATAAAAAGACTATATAAAAAAATTGAATAGGGACAGAAAACAGCAAAACATGCACCCCAAAATAATATAAAATAAATTTGTTTGCATTAGTGATGTTTAAATATTGGTGTTACCATTGGAACCAGACTTGCATGTGTGTTGACTCATGCCTGCACCAACAATGGTGAAGCAAATTAATTAGTTTCACTGTGGGGTGTCAACTGAAATAACCAGATGAACCTGAATGATAAACGAGACATGCAGTAACTCATTTAAGATCTTAACTTGTTCTTTATCTGTGTTTTCAGCATGCTGGGCCCACAACACAGAGTATTTGTGTGCCATTGCCTCTTGGACAGAGTTAATCTGCAAGTAGATAAATCCATGTAGCCGCTCAATGCAGGACACCCGAATGTCAGCCCAACACCCTGCGCCGACGCCCGCATACAGCCAGATATGTGGGCCCCCCCAGGGTGCCGGGGATGATGGGGGGGCCACCATCCCCCAGCAATTTTGTTTTTTTTTTAATCCGTCCAAGAGGAGTGGACTTGGCATTACATAACAACTAAGACGTGGAAACGGATCTAGTCTCAGATTGAAACGCCTGTCTGAAGTGATGCATTCATTGGAACTTTGAAAACCGCTGGCTAACACCATAAGTATATTTCAGACCTTTTCTCACCATGAATCTGTTTGCATCCCTATACAGTTAACTAAAACTAGACTAAAAACTTAAACTTGGTGTGAAAAAACATTTTAGTTAAAACTAGACTGAAAAAATTAAAACTAACTGAAACAATATTGTGTACTTATAAAACAAACTCAAATAAAATAAAAATAAAAATATATATACAGGAAATGTCTTTCAATTTTGTGTTTTTTCGAGTTAATTTGGTAAATTTTGCCAACATTTGACAGCCGTTACAATAAAATAACCAGTTATTATTTTGTAAACAGACAGCAGCAATAATGAGCATGGCTCAGACATCATCCGGCGGAGAGCTACTATTAAATGGAAAGGTGCAAATTACAATTAACCATTGATTAAAAAAACAGGTTAGGCAATATGTCCAAATTTTCCGACCGCCTACCATCAGCCGAACAAGCGGTAATTGTGAATATATTCGCCGCGGAGGGGGGCAGAGCACGTGCGCCCCTGTCTCCCTCTCCCTCTGCAGTCCTGCGTGGGATTTTTTTGGTTTTAATCCTGACTCAAGCGGAAGGACATTATAGAAGTCATTTGCTGTCTTTGCAAATGTGGCCCGGGACAGAGCACCGACCTCTCACCAGCCGCAGTGCGGAGGTTCGGGTCAAACAACTGCTTAATTAGGCGTTTTGGCAAGATAAAAAAAATAGAAGGATCAAATCATGTAATTATCTTCACAACCGAACCAAAGGCAGAAAGAAAGACAGAAGCCCTTTAAAACATTCTTTTATGTCACATTTTCATTATTAATCTGATGTATAATTGCATATTATCCGCCCGGTTATAATAGTGTATAGCAGTTTGTTTGTTGATTTTTTTATTATATATATATGCGTGTGTGTGTGTGTGTGTGTGTGTGTGTGTGTGTGTGTGTGTGTGTGTGTGTGTGTGGGCGTGTGTGTCTATATACATACATAATTGGATTAATAATCCATCTGAACTCACATGGGGGCAGATCCGCTACTTTAGGGATCAGGAACTGCTCCCTGAGGTGCCGCAGCTCATCGTGTTCGTCCAAGTAGGACGCCACTTCCCCGGAGGTCAGGTCGCAGCCCACTCTGCCGGCGACGGCTTCCAGCACGTGCCTGGGGGACGCACCGGTCAACTGGTCCATCATCGGTCAGCTCAACTCGCAGCGCTGACCACTGTGCTGATGCCAGAAAGAGATCCACACCAACGGGCCCCGCATGATGTGGGGAAATCGCTCTTTAACCCAACCGACCATTGATCTGCCCTGCTAATAATTACCTGCTGTTATTACTCCATCTCTCTCTCTCTCTCTCTCGCTCTCTCTCTCTCTCTCTTACACCCACACATACACAAGCACGACTGACCAGCTACACTACCTACCTCACTGCCCCGTCGCCTTGTAGTAAATGTTTGACAAAGTTTCAGCGAGGGTATGTCCCTCGCTCTCTCTCTCTCTCTGTCTCTCTCTCCCTCTCTTTGTCTATCTGTCTGTCTCTCTCTCTGTCGCTCTGTCTGTCTTTCTCTCTCTCTGTCTCTCTCCCTCTCTGTCTCTCTCCCTCTCTCTCTCTGTCGCTCTGTCTGTCTCTCTCTCTCTCTCTGTCGCTCTGTCTGTCTTTCTCTCTCTCCCGCTCTCTCTCTCTGTCTCTCTCTCTCTCTGTCTCTCTCTCTGTCTCTCTCTCTCTCTGTCTCTCTCCCTGTCTCTCTCTCTCTCTGTCTCTCTCCCGCTCTCTCTGTCTCTCTCTCCCTCTCTCTCTGTCTCTCTCTCTCTCTGTCTCTCTCTCTCTGACACACACACACACTCTTTAGATATATATGTATTAAAATAAAAAAATAAAAAAAGCAGAACACCTGCTTCTTCTATCGACGCCCCCCACCCCACACACACATACACACTCTCTCTCACACAGACACACACACACACACACACACACACACACACACACACACACACACACACACACACACACACACACACACACACACACACACACACACACTCTGAGTGAATTGTCAATAGCCAAATCTTTATAAACCCGTTGAACCGTTGACAGTTCGACACCGTTTCACGCCGCCAAAGCCCAAGGCCGTCGTAGCTGGAGGGAAGTGGCACTGGCTCCAAAAGCCTGGAATGAAAAGTTCGTTTTTAGTTAGTTTCGATCTTTTTTTTTTTTTTTTTTTTTAAGAAATAAGCGTCATAGCTACATTACAATTGGCTAAATAAATCGCCTGAGCTTCTGTGTTAAAAAAAAAAAAACCACGGAGATGAGGTCGCTCTCACTGACTGACAGAAGCCGCAAAATGGTTCAGTCCGCCCCTGCGCAAGCGCGTCTCGCGTGACGCGCAAGCGCACAGACGTATTTTGCGCGCGGAGATTTGAGCAGATCCGAACACAGATTATTATTAATAATATTATTATTATTATTATAACTTGTTCAAATATGGTATGAACAGTTCATTGGTGGCAACCCTAGTAGCCACTACAGATGTATGTGTACAGACTAGTTGTTGGCTCAATCATTTGTAAAAAATATATATATACTGTATATATATATTTTTTCATTTTTTTTCCAAAAGATGCATTAGAGACAAAGATCAAGAAAGGAAGGTCACCCACAGAGACCTCTTATGTATAGGGCCCAGAATTGTGTGCTTCACACACACACACACACACACAAGCACGCACACACACACACACTACACTACAGTCAGGTGAAATAATATTTGAATAGAGTAACTGTATGAAAAAATGTACGTTATACTGTAAATATATGTATGTGCGTGTGTGTGTGTGTGTGTGTGTGCGTGTGCGTGTGCGTGTGCGTGTGTGTGTGTCTAACATTGTGAAAAAGCTTCTGGTTAAATGGTTATAACCTGCTAAATGGGATAACTAGGTAATTTGCTGTCGTAAAATTGCACCTGCAGTGCGTAGTGATTGCAAAGGATTATGGGTTTTACGAAACATGCACTAAAAATGACTCCTCCAGCCACACGCTGGATCTCTCCCTAGTCCGGCTGATCTCTCACGGGGGAGTCAAAGTTCAACCTGTATTCCGAGGGGAGGGTTCCGATACACTGGCTGTTGATGAATGGGAGGAATCAATGAGGTCTACATCAGAAAAAGTGGTATTAAGCTGGAAACCCAAGCCGAAGCAATTCTCATCCACCTGAGAGGCAGAGCGAAGGATGTTGTGAGATTCGGGATACGGAACGGTGGAACTGATGTCCAACATAATCTGCATGCGATCCATGGACTCCTGCGCAAACATGTGAGCTCTAGCCATTGCTCCTCTGTGCCTCTAGCTGACTCTTATTCCACCCTGCCAAAAGAACAAGAGGATCCCTATCAATATTGGCTTAGTCTGAACAGGGCTTCCGATGTTGCCGCGAGCTGTCTTAAAGAGCACGGTAAAAAGTGTTGAAGTCATGCGTATGTTCATCAGACACTGCCCCAGTAGAGGTTTAGCGCTCACCTTTAGGTCCAAGACAATTGATAAGTGGTCAGCTTGTGAGGTTCAGGAAGTGTTAGACGAATACCATGTCGAGAAGGGGCTCAGGTCTTCTACGGAGAGGAGTGGAAGAATCAACATGAATAAGGTTGAGGAAAGCCCAAATGACACTTAAGTTTCTGACAACCTCGGACAGAAGAAAGTCATGTGAGTCATGACAATTCTACTTTAGAGAGGTTGATTGGCATGCTGGAGAAAGTGTTGTTTTGTCATGCTCAAGCAAATAGAAAGCCACATACCGACAACAGGCTACCAAAATCGAGGGCTTAAATTACACACCGTGTTCCATATGTAAAGACAGGGTTCTCACTCCGCCCTCACTCACTGTCGAGGGAGCAGACTGTGCTTCCTGTGTCATTTGCCTGGCCATTCAAGACACAACTGCCTAGAGGGGAGACGTCCTTCTGTCCGTGGTCAGCAGGGAAATGGAATGAGCTGCGTACAGCGGAGGACCCCGCAGATCAAATGAGTGAGCCTCCCACCTTGGATTTGACAGACATTAATGATTATGAAACATTGTATCACACCTACAGCAGCATAGTGCCGTCCCAAAAAACATTGACTGTGCAAAGCCTGCAGAAACTTTAAGACTGATAGCCTATTCTACACAGACGTGACTACTGATAGCGGGCATGTTCTCAAAGCATTAGTAGACAGCGGATCTATGGCATGTACTATTAGTGAGACGGCTGATGCAAAGCTTTCACAGTCTATCTCTAACATTGAAAAGACAGAGGACTTTGTCATTGTTGGTTGCGGGGGACACCTAGTCACACCTTCTGCCACGTATGACTTCACTGCATCAGTTTTTGGCCAATGTCTAAACATTCGGTGTGGGTTGAATTGCCTGCATCTAATGTCTCTGCAATGGGGAGTACAGTCATTGTCGATTCCACCCAGTCCAGGCTCAGATTCGCACAAATTCTGGTGGGGAGAGTCGTCACTTCCTTATGGGGGGATGGCTGGGTTCCCGTCACAATCGTAAATCCCATTCTTAAAAAAAATGCAAAGATTGCAGATGTGTTTCCCTCTGTCCTTCTGTGCAGGACTTACCTGAACTGAATCACATCCAATCCAGTACTCCGTACACACAGAGCTCATCACCTACGCCAAGGTCAGAAGAGGAGATCCCACGTGTTTTGAATGACATGGGCTTACAGGAGGTGGACCTCTCATCTTGTGAAGTCTCCTTCGAGTGGAGAGGTGAGCTGCTGCGGATCATTGACCAGTATGAGTCCATCTTTTCAAGACACAAAATGGACTGTAGTGAGGCGAAAGACTTTTTTCACAGAATCGGCCTAGTGGGCGACAAGCCCTTCAGACTTTCATACAGGCGGGTCTCACCGTGCCATTGTGACAACTTCGGACTGCTCTTACTGAGATGGAGGAATTGGGGATAATTTGTAAATCTCAAAGTGAGTATCCATCTCCCCTCGTCCTGGTTGTTAAACCAAATGGTGATCTTCGCATCGACAATGATTTCAGGTGGTTGCACATGAACAGTGAGATTTGCATATCCATTGCCTCATCAGACAGACACCTCGCTGCACTTGGCAGCAATGTGTCGTGTTCTCCACGACTGACATCACATAAAAAATCCGCAGCGTTCTCATCCCCATTCAGTCTCCATGAATATAACAGAATGCCCCAGAGCCTGAAAAACAGTTCTGCCACTTTTATGTGGGCTAGTTGCTGGCTAGATGTTCTGCAAGCCAGGCCACCGCCCCAAGCAGCACCCGCAACAGAAAATCCCGGCCATGTCTCCACCAGCCAGCACCGCAGCCCAAGGCCCCACACTCTGGAAGCTAGGAGGAGAGTCTGTCGTCGCCCTGGGGGAGGGTCGCCGGTGTACCGTTCTGTTCCGGGGAACCAGGTCCCCTGGAAGGAGACCAGTTCTTTTTTGCACGACTGTTTTGTTGGTTTGATGGGTGTGAACCCTGTCACAGAGTCCAGTGTCTGATAATTTTAAGGTATTGGAACCCTGTGTCAGAGTCTGTAGTTTTGGGTATAGAACCCCTGTGTCAGAGTTTGTATTTTAGGTATGGGAACCCTGTTTAAGAGTCCAGGCATTTTTTTTCTAGAAGGAATTTGCCTGGTGAGGATTGACAGTGACCTTAAAAAGCGCTTAACAGTCGAAAAAAGTAAAACAATTAAAATGGCCCAGGGCTTTTTCAGGGCACGCCAACACAGAGAGACAGACGATGGTCCCAGTTTATTGTAGAGAGTGGGAAAAATGGAACAAGCCCGAAGCAGATGGCAACATGTCATGACAAAACATGGCTTCTGTGTGTGTGGGGGGGATGGGTTATTTAACCTGTTGCTTGTTGATTGTTCTGACGAGCAACAGGCATACAGCCACCCTGATCCCGGGCCCAAATACGTAGACCCAAGACAGGTGTGGCTGCTTAAACCACACCGCCGCCACACCACAGGCCAAATATACAGAAATAACCAAATATCAAAAATATACAAAGCGTGATTCTTTCTACAGGATAATTAATGGGTATATGTACATAATGTAGAAATTATTTGGATGTTCTCACTAATTTAATACATTATGCATTGTTCTAACAACACAGTGCCTTCTTACCGGGAAAGGCCACCAACGATGGAAACAGCAGGAGCACGTCGAATAGCTGCTTCTTAGAAAGTGTCAGCTCAATAGATTTGGTATGAATCATATATGGGATTTCTTTGACCAAATCATTTTACAGATTATCCCTTTAAAAATAAAAGCGATGGTTGGCTACTGTTTTTACATCCCTTTCACACATTTTTCACACAAGCTTTTCATCCAATTACTCCTGCTTTCTCTCCCCCTCTCGCTCTACTTTCTGGTTTTTTTCTGGATTTCCTCTGGGCGGCAGCAGAGCACTGGAAAACATTGAGATATTTTTTAATTGCTCAAGAGAGGCCTCGGGTGGCGTTCCCAATTTTTTTTTTTTTTATATAATAATAAACTGGTGGGTAGATTATATTTTTTTTGCAGCGGACTGCCTGCAATTCCGTTACAGGCCTCTTGGGGACCTCGAAGCAGTTTGAAGACATACTGTAGATAGATACATACATACATACATACATAGAAGATAAGTTTTAAGATGTCTTGTTGTGTATGTAACCTATAATTCCTATACGTCTTAATGTTAACTTCACTTGTAGTGATTCATGCAATAGAGCTGGGAACATGACATTTGATTATGGTGATGCAGCACATGAGTATATTCGGCAGTACGCATGTCAGGTCTCACAGTAACATCCAGTAAGCCGCCTAAGTAACCGACAAACCTGTAAAAAAAAAAAAAAAAAAAAGAGTCATTGTTTTTAAAGAGCGTAGCAACAATATGGCTGCAACATGTTTAAGGGAGGGGAGGGGACGGGGAGGGGACGGGGAGGGGGCGGGTACTGTCTCCTCCCTGCTCTTGTTTTTCCTTACAACCCCAAAAAAAAGGAGGATGTCTGGCATCTGGAAGCACTCGGGAGGGACGGCTCGGCCTCCCTCGCTGTTGTCTCATAGGGCACAGACATCAAAGGGCACAGATAATGCTTTCTCTCCCGTAAAGAGGCCTTAACTAGGAGTCACTGCCCCCATAGGGGTGGGGAGGTCGGGGGGACTTATCTCTGGGCCCTCAAAGCATTTATTAGTGATGATCGTACACTGCTAAACAACACACGGCGGTCAGCTGTTTGGTGCGTACCCTTGATCCATACCCTTCATAGATAGGGTAGAACCCTATCCCTACAAAGGTCCAAACCCAGCTCCGGTTCCTAATCCGACACTTTAGTGAATCCTGCTTGACTACACAGGGTAGCAGAAACAACAAGGAGTGAGGATGAGTAGAGATGATGTGTAGAGAGGGACAAACTCCTGGTTGTTGGTTCAAATCCATTAGACAGCAGATGGGAGTGGGGTGTTTTGGATGGACAAATGAGTCAACGAGTCAGACTTCTTCTGGCTCTGCTAAATCGCGAGTCGGTAAATCCCCCCTTCTCCAATCCAACACCCCTCTGTCCAATGGTATCAGCATCGTGAACCCCCCCCCAACCCCCACCCATTTGTAGTGGATGTTCACTTTTGTCTTCGGCACCTATGGCCAATAGAAAACAAGAAGAGGCTTGTACTATGCAATTCCTATAGTCGCCCTCTGCAGGAGATAACCATGGTTCCCAGTGTAGACAAAAGTATGTATGTAGTGTATGTACTATCTGCTTGGCTTTGGCTTTTCGTGACCGTGAAGACATATAATGCTCGACTAACCATCTGCAGGTATACACTCTGGTGCACTGACACATCTCTCTCATGAGGATGTCTTCTGCCCCTTTACTTTCTGGACTTTATTTCCTGATAAAAAATCTCTAATTCGACTAATTCCCAAAGAAGGTTCAACCGTGACGTTATGTACAGCGGTTTAATATTAGCGCCAAAATTGACGAAAGCGTCCGCTAAATGACGTAACGTAATGTAATGTAAACAAAGGTGTTGCGTAGCACGCCCTGTAATATAGGCGATCAAGCCGACAGTGGATGTTGCCACAATATTTGGGAGTCTTGTAGCGTGCCCTGTAATACAGGCCGTCAACACTGAACACTGCCTGCCGCCATGTTTTCCCCGCCAACATTTGCATCCAACGGACGCCTGTAGTCACAGGGAACGGTCCGTGAACCACGGCTCCACAGTTTTCTCACATCAGGAGATCCTGGATGAGTAGGCGAGCGCAGAACACCTGTGGGCTGTCATAGGCCCCTTCATTTAGTGGAAAGGTATGTCTCTCCCTCCCTTTCTCTCTCTCTCTCTCTCTCTATCTGTATTTTTTCTTTCAAAGCCGCCAAGCACCTGATATTTACTCCACACTCAAAGAGCCCGACCTTCTGTGTTTCAGCCTCACAGGTTTTTAATGTCCCCCCGCCGGGAAATCATTTGAGTCACTAAACGTTTGCAGTCACATGAGGCGCTAATGAAGTGAGCAGCTCAGACACACACCCCCCTCCCCCACCACCACCACCACCACCACCACCACCACCCGTTTCGACTGTTTGAGGTGAGTTGGTGTGAACTTCCACTGTTTCAGATCCAAGATCCACCATTGTAAAAAGGAAGGATATAGAACATTTCTGTGGTTAATTAAATAATATCTGGATAAGTTTATTCGACCAAAGTACATTTTCATTGTGGAGTATTTCTGTACAGACAATTAGCATAAAAAAGCCAGAAAGGTGTAGCCAAATATGAAAAAATATAAATATAAACGGATATAAACGCATAAATATATACAGAATATATAAAATGAGATTCTATGCACAGGATAAGTAAAATCAAAGGCAATAGGTTTCTAGCATGGCTGTAGGTGTAAATAGAAATATAAACTGTACTGTACAGGGCCAATAAATATGTATATGTATGTATATGTGTGTATATGTATACAATAACGTGGGGTTAGGTAGATTTAAGTTTTTACTATGTTATTCCTAAGTTATTACTTAGTAGTAACTGTCTGTAAATCAACATCACTCCTTTGTTGGATAAGGACATTAAGGAGGATTTATTCATTTTCATCTGATTTTTGGTAACTTTTTGGAAACTTTGGCAACCAAAATGTCAATCCTGAACCCTGAGTTCAGTGTTTGAATCGGAACAGCTGTGAACGTTGGCTGTATACATGAGACTGTACAGTGTTAGTAATTTCATGTGGAGTGATGACGACGTACAACGAGCTGTCCATCTCGCAGCTGATCAAAGTCTTGTTGAACCACATGTGCACATATTGGTTGTCCTTACGTCCGTCCTGCTATAATATTAACGTAAGTTACAATTTAACAATAACAAAAAATCCCATTCGTGTACGTTGGCTGGGGTTGATTAAAAGTGGCTTGTGCACTTATAATGGGGCCAACGAAAATAAATCCAAACAGTCATTTGCAATCAGAAGTTGTCAGGAATGCATTCAAGATTCAAGATTCAAGATTCAAGAGGTTTATTCGTCACATGCATATACATACTTTCATACATATATGCACTGAAATGTCAATGCAACGCACCCGGTGATTACACACAATATGACCTAGACTGAACACAGTAGCTACCTAAGAATTTCTCATTTCTACTTCCCCAATTATGATTGTGATGCTTCTACTGTGCTTCAACCGGAAAAAAAACTACAACTAAAGATAATCTGTAATTACCGTTATAACACGATTGTGTGTATTATTTGAAAGGCCTGATGTTAGCACCATTAAAGAATTTACAATAAAGTACATGTATACCAATGACTGTTTTGATCATATCTTCACTGTTATATGTTTAAATATATTTTAGACAGGTATGGAAGTTTGGACTAAATAATATATAACAATATAATTCTTCGGGCTCAGATAACAATAGTTGGAGACTTATGTCTTTTTGCTGGGGACCCCCCCCCCCCCCCCCGGAGCCTCTTGAAGGACCCCCTGGGGGTCCCCGGACCGCAGGTTGCGAACTGCTGGGTTGGAAGCTCCTATGACACGGTTTCAGCAGAGCCCACCTCCAGGGCAGATCCCCCCACACGCACCCCTACACCCCCATCCCATCCCAGCCTATCCCCACCTCCCGCTCCACTCCTCTCTTCTCCGCTCTCCGTTCCCAACAAGTCGAACGCGCACTTGCGCTGCCTCGTCTTCGCGTGGAGATGACGCACTAGCGGGACGAACGGTTTTCCAAAAACGTTTTTTGTCCCCCCCCCCCCTCTTTTAATGGGACCCACCGACTGAGAAAGAGGTTCAAGTCAAGCGTTAGTTAAAAGTTTTCTAAATGGAGTGTGCGGATTATTCCCTGCGCTTTCGCTTCCCAGGGTATTTGCGCGTCGCCTTGTTGTGCGCCACGCAGTGGATTGCGTTCAGTCAACTTGGTGAGTGATTTCATAAAATAAGAAAATTATAATTACTATTTTGACAAGTAGTAGTAGTAGTAGTAGTAGTAGTAGTAGTAGTAGAGCCGTTTATACTGTGTGATGATAATGTAATGAGGGTTATTGGGATTATTTTATTTATCATTTCCAATGATAAATCATTATTCCCACAGTAAAATCATGATTCAAATGGTCATTTGTATTAGATGTGAAAGTTATCCTTTATGCGTAATGGAAGTGTGGGGATCATTTGTTGGCTATTTCCAAGAACACTCAATACAAAGCAGACCCTTCGTGGGTTTATAACTGTGATTTTATTTCGAAATGGGGCTCTTTCAAAATAAAATCATCATTTTCTACGTTATCGGGGTCATTTAATGGCTATTTCCAAGTACAAGAGCACCCAATGCGCAACAGACCCTCACATGCACACCAGTCGGGGTTTATAGCGATGATTTTGTTTTGAAACAGCGGTCCTCCAAAATAAATCACTATGCCTTGACTAAGCATAACGCAACACCTGAAAGGAATAGTCACTCGGTGGTGGCCTCCTGGAGTCTGCACGGCGCATACCCATCACTCAACGTACCCGACGATGAGATAGGTCTTCAAAGGCTTTTCCCCTTCACCCTGGCCACTGGAAATCTGCGAAGAGTCTGAATGGAGCAAAAATGTAAAAAGCACTTAGTTTCAGGAACTTCTGTTCTTCTGCTAATCTGCTTTCATATAAGGGTATTTGGAAATAATTGGAGTCTCGGTAACTGAGGGTTGGGTCTGTGTTGACCATATTTCAATTTCACATTACTTGAATTCTTTAAAGGGGACCTATTATGCTATTTTTTTTACACAAAACAGTTCCCCAAAACATTTTTTGAGTTTTTGAAGTTTTTTGCTGAAAATACTATATATACTATGCATTGAGCCATAGTAAAATGCGTCCAATCCACTGTCTGAAAACGGCCTGTTTCAGTGGGAGGAGCCACCCTCCTTAGGCCCCTAGTTCTGTGAGCTAGTGGGGTTTGAACATGGCTCCTGGGTTTTGTTCTATTTACTCTGTAAATGTTCACTGATGTCACATTACCAGTCCACTAAAATGTTCCTGAACAAATTTGAGGCGAGATATAGAAAATCCAGTTGCTGAATCTTCACTCATATTAGATCTGCAAGGCTTCATTTAAAAGTTTGTTCCAACTTTGGTTGCCGTGCTCCAGGCTTGTGAGACACTGACACTTTCACGCGGGGATTTTTGGTTCTAAACATCAGAACGTCAGAAATAAAATAAAATTAAAAAAATAAATACATCCACAATAAAAACGCATAATTTTTTATTGGTTTTGTCTGGAGAAATGCACAGCAGATCAGATGGAGCAGATGACCATATAAAGAAATCCAGCATGAGCTGACGTCAGCTCGTGCTGGGAGAGTAGAAAAAAACCTTTGAGCGTTCCGAGTGGTCACAGTGATTAGGTTACCTCATTATTTAACACTTTGGCCACATCTAATATCAAAATCCGACATTGTAACATTAAATATATGACAGAAAATATGGAAAAGCATAATAGGTACCAATTAAAGCCCTCTTATAACACTTACTAAACTAAAGGGGGAGCCAATTTGTTTAGAAATTACTTCAGACATTCCGAATATTGTCTTGTCTTCCTCTTCTCTTATACAGCCAGGAGCATTGAGGGAAATGTTATTTTACTCAATCTAAAGATGGGGCGAGTACTCATACCGGTACGCCAATGTACATCATAGTGCATTATTGGCTCAGATATTGGAGGACTGGAGGCTAATCACAAGAGATCAAAACATGTAGTTGTAGAAATGAAGACAGAGGATCATCAAACACATTCCATTGGGTCGAGTCAGTACTGAATCCTATCGGGGAACTGGGCTTCCAAGCCTTTCTGGGCTACACAACCAGTGTGTGTACCTTTCAAATTAAAATGTATAATATTGAATTGGGAATCTGTGGTGATGGCTTCTCTGGGAATAATTTCCACATTGATATTTTAGTAACGTATTGACATAGATATTGTCATACATTTGAAGATTTTCCCCCACTTATGGAAACATTATCAGCACTACATTGTGTTAAATAGATATTTAATAGGGTCATCGCGTTATTGTATGCTATTGTATGCTTGCTCTAGATTCGAGAGGTTTATTTGTCACATACATATACATATGTTCATACACTAGTGGGAAATCCGAAACCATTGAGCCCAGGACAATGGAGTAAATCAATCCAAGGCATATATATATATATATATATATATATATATATATATATATATTCTGCATAGTTTTGAAGCATTTGGAGTTAATTCAGAGGGGAAAAATGTTTACGATTCAGACTTTGCATTTAATCAGGACTTTTAATAGGTGGAGCGATTGTGTCCAATTTTAAAAGGTATATGTCTTGATTAGGGAGTAAGTCCTTTGAGCGCTGCTTGACCCTGGCGTGACAGCGATTGGCTTCCATGTTATGGTGACTGACAGGGCCTCTCGGGGAAAGACCCCTCACCCCAGTTGTGTTAACACCACGCTCCACCAAATTAATCTTCTTAACTGGGGAACGGGAGACTGCAGACTTGACTCAAACACATCTGGGTTACCTTTGAGACTTCCAGTCGGAACTCCCCAACCCCCTAACCCCTAGAGGGTCAATTCTTTAACATAACCCCCCGCCCCGTTTTGTCTCTGCAAACTCATTAAAGAACCAATTGGAACAGTTTAGCCAACGGCAAAAAGTCTCGTCGATTGTTCTTTTCCCTTAAAACGCGGGTGTTTGGACAACCTATGACCCCCCTGGTTGTTGTAAGCCGAGCTTCCAGACGAGGTGTATGCGCAGACAAGCAAGGATGTAAACTAGAGCTTGCTTTTAAGCAGCTGTCAACATTGAGCACAGCGAGGGAGACCTTGTTTAGTCTTGCGATGGCCGGCAGTAACTCGGACCGGTCCATTCAAGGCTGTGACAGCCCTAGGACACCTTAAATTCCCACTGTGTTTGTTTTTCCTTTTGCATTTTCAAGCCACCGCTTTTCTCACCCACCGCTATCAATGCGTCTTAAACTCCAATAGGGTGGAAAGAAAATGGGGTTTATGGGGGTTTGAGGTGAAAGAACAGCTTGTTCATTTTTTGTTTCATGCTAACAAAAGGCTCTGTGTGAGGGGGTTATCGGTGTGACCTGTTGCGCTTTACGGATGTACTTTCAGAGTTTATTAGTGTGGAAAAAACTGCATCTTCTGCCCAGGTGATTCCCAGTTTTTCATACTTAAGCTGCAAGCTGTGTTCAGAGTGCTGTTATGCGCCATTGGCTTTCATTTCCCTTCCCGGGGTGAGTTTTGGGAGGCAAGGGGTACCAGGAATGTGTATTATTCACAGCAATTTAGATAACCTCTGGGCATGAAACTATCCCTCCCGCTCTCCTCTCTTATGCTGTCTGACATATTAGGGCCAAGGCATGAACACATGGTCAGCACTATTCTCCATTTCTCACTATTCTCATTATTGAAGCATTTCTGACTGCTTGGAAGCAAATTCATTTACTAGAACCAAATTAATATGAATTTCAGTCTCACTTACTGTGTGAGTCCACATTATACGTAGGCCAAACTGGGAGCTGTCCAGTACAAACCAGTGTCTACTGCCATACATCCCATAAACATATTCCGATTTGTCACTAGGCAGCTCCACCGGATGAAGTGATGAAGTGTCATGTTCATGTGCACATTGAAGGCAGTTGTTTACCGCTTTGTCAGGTTTAGGTTACTAATTTACTCAAGCAACCTGGACGGATTTTGTCTGTTTATCTTGGTCTTGGTTTCCGGCCTTCTGCTTTACTCCTCGTTGTATGCAAACACTGGACTACGCTGGCAGCGTATCCCACAATGTGGGATTGCAGGCTTGCAACGTCATCTATTGACATTCCATCAATAAAACTGCCTCCGATTGGGTCACAACAGGAAGCTGCTTTGAAGCTAAAGGGAACGTGATTAGCTTTAACACCACAATTTGTTGAGAGCTCCTGGCATGCAATTTTGTGACGGTAAACACATCGGAAAATTGAATTATGTGGCAGTGTTACAGCGAGAACACCCAGGTGCTGTCTTCAGCCCGCGTATTGGATTTCCTATGGACAGGCTACCTCTGCGCCACTCTACCCCACTTACTGGTCTGTCAGTGGAACCACAAACACTGAGAAGGTCAACGGTCTACCCATAACCCAGACAATGTTAGTGCAATGCTCATTAAGAATCAAAACCCTAAAAGAAAAATACTTTAAGCTTGGCAGTTAGCGGCATACTGCATTAATTGATCTGCACAGTATCACAACTAACCCTCGTCCGTTTAGCCCCAGAGTGCTATCCGGGAGGCCACTGGACCTTACGTAACCCCTACCGCAGCGTTGACTTTGACTCAACTGAGATTCAGAACACGGCCATACAGGACCTCATCTGTGACCACTCCTTGGCCCCGGGATGGTACCGCTTCAGCATCAACAACAAACCAGCCGAGATGCCCACCAGCTGCGTGGAGGTAAGAAGTCCACTCAGATCCATGAGGTTCAGGATTGTGATGAATGAATGTGTATGTTAGTGATGAGTAAAGCGGGGTAACAGAAACATACTTCGTACTTGTACTGATTACAAGATAAAAGGATTGGACAGGGTGTATTTTCTTCATTGTACCATCACCTGGTGTGGCCACAGTTAATTATGCCCTGAATAGTCTGTGGTTTTTTGAGTTTCTCCTTAATTTTAAATGACAGTCTTTACTGCTCTGACTTGTGTTTGCAACAAGAGCAATAAGATAAGAGCCTCTAAAGCTTCACTTTGCTCACATACAATTACTAAGAGGATTTTTTATTCTTAAGGAACATGGATCTTCTTGCTCCATGATGGTTTTAAGTGAGAAGCAGCATCGAATCAAGAGGGGTAGTTTTCTCTCCAAAGAGTCATCTCTAAAATGGTTTACGGGTAAACACCGTAACTTGTCTTCAGAGAATAGTGGTTCAAGGTTTTGCAGCCTACTGACTGTACAGTAACAGGCCCTCCCAGCGCAGGTGTGAAGTGATAATGACATCTCTCCTTCCCCCATAATGACTGGTTCTGTCAACGTCCCCACCCCCAGATGAACCGCTGTGGGACCCAGGCGCCCGTGTGGCTGTCGCTGAAGGACGGCTCCCTGCCACGACCCGGCGAGGTACGTCAGCTGTCTGCCTGTGCCACCTGGCAGTTCTTTCAAGGAAGCACAAAGGACTGCTGCCTCTTCCGCATCCCCATCACGGTGCGCAACTGCGGGGAGTTCCTGCTCTACAACCTTCAGCCCACCCAGGGCTGCATGGGCTATTGTGCAAAAGGTAAGCCCCTCTGGGCTCAGGCATGAGCAAAGGCTCTGGTGGAGTCTAAATCACCCCCCAAGGTGTAGTCGTGGCTTTGCGATACATCGGTCTCTGCAGCTACTATTGTGTCGTACTTTTGTCAATGTAGACCACCAGTTTTGGTCCTCATGCCTCGCATGTTTGTACCTGCTGACATGACAATGTTGGTGGCTTTGTGACTGTAAATTGCATATGTGACCGCACAATTCACTGGCATCTAGTGATACATTTTCGTTGAAACATCTCAAGATCCTAAAAATGTGGAAATTCACCTTTTTTGAGTATATTTGTGAATGCCAAAGCTAAAAAATGACATCATAATTGTCATGTGTATTGTACCAACATATTTCATTATTTCACAATTTTCTCCTACTACTTTGTCTTTCTTTTGTGTGAGGTGCATTCTATTGCATTGATTAATGAAGTCCCCATTCAAGACATGGAGAACATTCATAGCATGCACCTTCAGTTACCGAACCTATTTCTCTTTGTAGCTACACCGGACTTTGCTCCAAGACTTTGTCCACCGGGTGAGGTGGAAGTCAATGGAAGATGTAAAGGTAATACACATCATTCTGTGATTATTTTTTATTTAACCCATTAACTAGGAGAGTCTTGTTACCAAACTCAGGTAGTAGCGCCACTCTAAAGCTTCAGTCTCATGTTGATTGAATCAGATGCTAAGTCGATCGTAACAAAGTCACTCGTCTCTCAAATAGCGAGTGTCCCGACCCTGTCCTCCCGACCCGTGATCACCCCTGAGCTGGTGGACAGCAGTGTCCACCTCAGGTGCTCCTTTGCCAGGGTGGCTTCCAGCCAGGCGGTGGGCTACCAGGTGGTGTGGGCCCGCCACATCAGCCACAGCATGAAGGCTGAGATCAGGCAGGAATCTACAATGAAGACCTTTTCCTTGGTGGAGATGGACGGCGTTCACTTCAGGCTCGGCGAAACGGTAATTCCTACCAGACACCATCCCTGCCAGGAATGTGTGTTGAGGTTGTAGTTGTGTGATGTTATAGCTGTGTTGTGTACATGTGTCGAGGGTCTGAGCTGGCCGTGGGCTGTAAGCGATTGGTCCTGCTGACCCTGTCTGGTGGTGTTCAGCCAGTACAAAGGGAACGTGTCATATACTGTGAAGTGAATACGAGAGCTGGACAGGGGAGTTAAATCACTCCTGACTCTTTGTCCTATTCCACATGCTTTAAATTTAAACTGCTCCTGAAGCATTCTTATGCACCGACTGACTTTACCTTTATTTGCACATGGACAGATATGCACGAAGATTAAATGAATCTTTTCCCATAGGATTCCTAGTAGCATACTCTATAGAATTGTATAATAAATCCTACAGTAAAGTATATAAGTTGTGGTCTCTATAGTATATCTGTAGTGTTCTCTAAAGTATCCCTTCGAGATCCTATAGGTTCCTATGTGCTGCTGTTAAATAATGAGTGATCACAGGAATTGCACTTAAGGGTTGTTTGGAATCTTTTCTAACATCTATTCCCCTATAGATCAGGTTACATAAACGACCATTATTTATTTGAAACATCTTTTTTAATTTAGAAGCAAATATTTGAGTTACCTTTTCAATCATATTAAGCCAAGACAAGCTGGTACATATACATGTGATGACGTTAATGTTAAAATGACTGCATTTAGTGCTTCTCTAGCCACTACAGCCACTTAAAGCCATGCCTTATACACGCTGACAGAAAAGTCAGCCATGCCAGCTGACAACCAGCTCCTTGTGAGCAACTTTACTTATCTTGCTCAAGGACACTTAAAACCTAATAAGGTGATAAAGTGACCCTGTTCAAGGTCAGAATATTATACCTTTTCTAGTCAACAGCATTAATTTCAAATACAGCAGAGGTCTGATGTTTACAAAAAGTCGCTTCTGTTTCAGTGGTCTAAAGCCAAACACTAAATTCTAATTTGCTTTTGGCAAACTGGTAAGTGGTATCATTCAACAGTTGTTAAAGTAAAATTTGTCCATGTTGTTCCCTCTCCAAATCAACAAATCACTTTGTCCTTCTGCTGTCACTGGATCTCACTGGAAATGAATGGGAATCAGAGTGATGGAGAAACCTTTAGAGCAACCTTTGGATGTTACGATTCGGTGATCATCAAATCCTATCGGGAGCTTTCTTGGAGAGACGTAGTCTTGTACTGGTGGCCGCAGAGCAACTTACAAGATTTTATTGCTTATTGTCTTGTTGCACCATAAGTAGGTACTCACCCAGCAGCATGGGGAAGAGGGGAAACAGAGTTCAACACTTAATGTACCAGTGATGTTCATTTTTGTATCATACAATGACAATGGCTTGACCGACAGTGATAACTTGACTCACCAGCACCACACACCCTAAAATGATGGCAACATTTTTTAAGTAATAAATCATGTCCTTGATGCAACAGAACCATCCAGAAAATACTCGACAAAGATCAACTGTGGACATATACTTTGGTGGTTTGCACCAAGGGTCGTCACACTAAATTTCCCTCTTGATTGAGTCACTGAAGAGGGAGATAATCATTTAGTACAATCAACTGTAAACCCTTTCCTGGCAATGATTCATAAATATTAAGGCTAAGCCATAAGCATTGTTCTCCAAAGGTCTCTGCAGTTGGCTGCACGGTTTGTTATAGAAAACTCCATTGCACAGCTGCTGACAGCTCCAATTTCCGAGAATTGTTATTCATTACCAGGCCAAATTAACTAATTTGGCTTTCACGAGGGACATGTCAAACTCAGGTGACACTCATAATTCCCCTTTAGCAGCTGTGGCCCGATTGCGCTCACTCCCGGCCATATTTGGACACCGCCGTTGGACAGGGTCGTTTTGGTTTGGTATCTGGAGCGTTCTACGCATGTCTGGCTCGGCTCATGGGGCCCGTGTTTTGCACATGTTGGGGAGACCAGCTGGGACAGGTCAAAGGCCAGACATTTTTTGACTTGAGTTGAGAGTGAGTTAAACATCTACGTCACTGAAAAAGCTCCATGTGTAATGTGCCGGGGTGCACTGTGAAATGCTCGGATGAGTCACAACCATACATTATGATGAATTTTCAATGAAACAGACGTCCACTAGAGAAATTCCCTTCCCACAATTTCACAATTTGCATAAAAAATTGTGTTACTTCCTTTGAAACAAACCTCCCCTCTGTACATATACAATAGATCTAAATTTGTCTTTGATTTAAGAAAGCATTTCTTTATCACTTTTTAAAGCTTGCTCACAACTTCCCTAACTACCCAGGATTTGCATGAATCAAGCAAATGTTTATGTGCTTTTGGTGCTAAAAGTTAGTGGGCATGTATTTATGACTGTGGAATCGATGTATCGCACCAGGGAGTCCTATAGAAATCTTAAAACACTTGATAATTGCTAAAAACACTGGAGGTGTTCCACCTTGGTGGAGATAATCTGTGTTTTGTCCTTTTTATTTCTTAATTTTTCTCCTGTTTGATGTTTTTCCTGCAGTTCTCCTGCAGTGTTTCCACATTCAGAGCCAACTACAGCCACAGTCGATCCACAGCAAAGGAAAGCACAAGTTTCTATGCAGGACTGAAGGTGAATAAAGTCTGAGTTATCATCTGAACAAACCTTTTAATGACTGATGAATGAATGATGAGACTGATGCATTACCAGCATCTAAATACAGATATTATAAATACATAATTGACATATGTAATATACATGTAGATTTACTCTGTTAACAATTATATATGTATGTAAGACCTGGTTCAAGTTGATGATAATAATAAAATAATAATAATAAAAAAAATAACATTGGAGGGTGAATGGTCACAAAAATGTATCTATTGAGTCGTGTCCCGGAGTATGATTGTCAGACATTTTCTGTGCTACACAGAATGAAATTTAAACAAATTCATTTCAATGGGAAGATTTATTTAGACTTTACAAGACCATTTCTCTGAATGGTCTATTAAATTCAACGATGGGCAACAATAGGGATATAGGGTCAGACCCTCAGTATGAATTTCATTCACATATTCAATTTAACTGGATATAAATATCAGCGTTTGCGCACCTGTGTACCCATCAGCCAGTGCGGTAAACATTTCCATGGTAACAGCGAGCTCCACCAATCAGGCGTACTTTCATAAGATTAGTTTTAGTTTTAGTGTACGTATCCGCATCCCCTCCTCCCCCATGCTCATGCCCTCTGCATCTAAAATCAAATAAAATCTCCCCATTCCAATGTATCGGTTTAAATTGTGTTATGTGTAGCACAGAAAAAGTCGGACAATCCTACGCCTGGACATGATTCAATAGATTAATTCATTCACACATTGATTGATTCATTCATACATTCATACATTTATACACGAAAAAGCATGAAACCCGGGTTGTTGTTGTAGTGTTACCTACGTTGTTGTGGAACTATTTTTCTGAGCATAAGCTCTTTTAACCAGCCATACTAGTTATAAAGTCAATAAAAATCAATTGTCCATCTCATTGCATTCATTTTTTTTAGTAAGTAGCTGTGTAGTAAACCAGATAATGTGCAGCCAGCCGGTCATTATCACATTATCATAACCCCCTTGGGGTTATTTTGCGATAATGACCTGCGGGCTGCACATTATCCCTTAAATATCGCAGTTTTGTTCGTTTTTTTGTCCCTACCCTATTAACAAGCATAATGTTCTTCTTAGTTTTCGGCAGACACGCTCCAGATCTCTGAGAACAGTAAGGAGCACAAGGTCTCCATTCTCAGCACGGTGCCCATCCCCTGCCCCCGGCCCCAGTCAGGTCCCGAGTGTGGAGTCCCCCTGGTGCTCAGCGTCCATGACCCAGGTCAGTCAGACCCAGTACAACCACAGGTTGCTGAAAGCCATGGAAGTCATGCTATCGATAGCGCCACGAGAAGTGAACCTTGTGCAAGACATTGATACCGATGCGGCCTCTGACCCCCTTTCAGGAGCACAGAACAACCAAAGACCATTCTTTGGCAAAAAAAATGGAGAAAGGACACTACCAGTTCTATATTGTATTTTTTGTCCAACAATAACAATGAGCTAGTTAAATTAGTTCAATTCAAACATACAAACGTCCTATTGTTGAGATGCAAACCTTACCCATTTTTCCTCAAATGTTTGTTGGGATGTTTGTATTTTTTACAGTTGCACTTGGTGATAACTTGACTACATCTAGAATGTGTTGCTGAGTCTGCATTCCTCGAAAGAAATTCAGATCAATAAATCAAGGATAACAATAAAATAAAATCCTTCCCAAAACCCACAAGAAAACCTGATTAAACTGTCACCATCATGTTCCCATCTTTTTTTTTTTTCCCTTCCTACCCACACGCTCTGACTTGCCCAATGTGTTCGCCAGCAAACACATCAAAGCTGGGACAGTGAGACCTCATTATGTTGTCCCGTCCAGCTGTGCTCCATCCGTTGAATAGTTTCCCAAACGTTTTTTTCTGCCGCAGCACAGTTTTACATTGAAATACCCACATGGAGCTCCACTGTGCTGTTAACCACTAAAAAACACTAATGTTTAGTGATCCACAACTTGTGAAAGATAAGTTAGCGGCGACAGCTCTCTGAAATGACTCTCTGAAGGAGTCTGGAGTCACTCTGATCAAAGAGTGAACTCACAAATTAAAAATAGTGACTGAGGACTAATTAAAAGTCCAGAGCAAAAAAAGAGAGCAGGTATTTTATATAATTCATATTGATGTGACGGATTTACACTTAAAATTTGCACCAAAATTGTGACAGAAGTAAATGATTCCTGGGAGAATTCCATCCACAACTCAGAGCAACTCAGAGCATTGTTCAGAGAGTCCTCCCTCGCTCACCATGCAGCAACCAAACCAAAGTCTCTTTTTAATCAAATGACCGAGTGAGTCGTTAAGAACCAAATCTCAAAAAAGAGTCGAACCTTTCATCACTTCTGATAGTTCTGACTTTCAGTGTGAAACTTGAGCCCGTTCTGATTAACGCAGAGCTCCTGTTCTGGAACTGATCAATCAGATTAATTAGTGCAGCCTTACAATTTTGATCTTGCAACACAATAGCTACTTTCCTTTATTAATTTATTATTTATTTATATTCATTTTTATGTTGATTATAAATGTATTATTTATTCATTTTTTGCAGACAGTCTTGGCCACGAGGCCCCCAACGTGGCCCTGTCCGACTGTCAGCTGGAGCTCCGGCCCTCGGGCCCCTGCACGGATGGTGACTGCGGCCGCGGGACCTTTACTCTTACCGCCGTGACCGACTTCACCCGTGATGGGAACCGCCCCAGCCTGGTCAGCGCAGTGCCTGGCCCTGGGGCTCCCCGCCTCTGGAGGAACCATGTGCCGAACGCCCTCAAAGTGAGTGAAGTAGGGTTAGAAGGATGGATGGAGCGGTGGATACCCTGATATCTATAATCGGAATAAGAATCCAAATCTATTGAAATATGCTGTATTATGCAGAATATCCTAAATGTGTTGAATTAAATTCAAAGACTGTGGCAGGGCCTAAGTGACAGTATGGCTGCTGGTGTTGACTGTGGGTCGAAATCTCAAAATAGAATGACATTCTATAGAGGATGTATACAAAAATAAAGGCGTGGACAACAATGGATGAGTAGGTCTAAGTTATTACTGTGTTATTACTGAATTATCATGAAGGGTGTCTAGGATAAATGATACCACCTGTTAATTCTGCTTCAGTCATAAAAAGGAAAAACAAACCGGATATTGTGACACTGATTCAGGATTTTTACTGCATCTAAACTGTGAGTGTAAAGTTCAGTCTTTTTTCACGGCCCCTTAATACACAATAACAGCCCCTGAAGGGCGTCAAGGAGACAAATGACAACAATCAGCACCTGCCGTGCGTCCAGTACACAAAATAAAGTAGTGCAATAAAACAATCACAAGAAAGGTCGCCATGGCTAGTATTTGACTCAGCACGAAGGTCTTATCTGCCTTATTTCACTCTTAAGTGGTCTGAGGGATGTCCATTAGCCTGCGTCCCAGGTGGTAGTCAGCTCACATAAGCTAGGCCATGGGTTTTCTAGACATCGTGTCTCCGCAAGGATCCTTCCTGGGTATTTAGCGGACACATCAAAGCTTTCAAGGTTGTGATTGGGCGGGGGGCCGGGCTGACCCTTGTTCTCTCCCAACCCTCCTGCCCCAGGTCATGGTCCAGGACCTTCCCACTTCCGTCTGCTACTCCCTGACAGACCCGCACGTCATCACCCTGGATGGGAGGTAATTTACCGTCGTACCATAACGGTTTGTCAAATAGTTTAATGAAATATGTTGTCGCCGAAAAAAAAGGTTGCTAGTTTTAAAGGGATACTCTGGGTTTTTTTGTCTATACTCCATACTTAATTGTTTTCTATTTTACCCAGATTCAGACGAGAAGATCGATACCAATAAACCATTTTTTTTACCGTCAACAAAACTCGGTTGACTGGGCTGGCAACTCTTCAGCACCGACACATTGAGTTTTTTGGGAAAGAGCATTCCTTTGACTTTCTAGGAATTGCTTAGAAGGTAGAAGATTTCATTCTTTCCTAACTATTTTAAGATGACTCGTGAAAGGATTACTGTTTAATTGCTCATTTACTGACTTAATGATGACAGGTGGTGCTTTAGTTTGATGCCAAACTACTTAAAAGCAGATGTTTATTGAAGGGGGGGATCTTCTTCTGAAATCTAAAACAAACCTCTTTCATCGATAGTTCTACCGTATTATTTTCACAGTTTTTATAATGAGGCTTCACCAGGATCTTAAAATGAGCTTAAAATGAATTTGTTTTGAAATGTTTTTACATTAATTTGGACTGCATTGTGGGTCCAAATTGCAATTGGTGCTTTCTCAACCTCTGTTTTCCAAATGTGTTTGTTTTGTGCATTCCCTTGCTGAGGGAATGTCAAATTCCTCTTGCGATTTGATACAAACCATAATGAAACTTAACACAGAGTTCTGCTGCTTCTGATCAGGCGATACGAGAACCAACAGACAGGGACCTTCGTCCTGTTCCAGAGCCTGAGCAGGAGGTTTGAGGTCCACTCCCGCCAGTGGGACTGCGGCGGACGGCACTACACCGTGGCGTGCACGTGCGGCGTTGCCGTGCGCGAGGAGAACGAGGTGGCTGTCCTCGACATGTGCGACGGGCAGCTGCAGGAGACCCGGCCCCGGCTGACGCTGAAGAACCTGGGTGCTGCCAAGGGCAACCGCCGGCTCAGGGTCCTGGAGACCCACCAGGGGAAGAAGATCACCGTAGGTATCCGTCTGTACCTATCTGTATCTGAATGTTACTGCCATCAACTGTTCCACAGGAGGTGAAGCAGGCTTTGTATAAGTCTTTTTGTAAGATATGTGCTGCATTTGTAAGATATGTGCTTGAAAATTGTAAACGTCTGGAAAATTGTGTATTAGTTGTTAAAAAGTCTGATTGTCTGTATACATAAGCATCGAGGTTCTAAAAACATTTGGTTAGGCACATTTAAAGTGCATATAAAGTGTGACCTTAACCGCTATGAACCCTGCTAATATAACCACCACCTGTACTGTTTTACCATGACCAACCTTGTAAAAAACCGCATTGGATATCACTAGAAAAGTTTTTATTTATTTTATTAAAAAAAAAAAAAAATTTTAACCTGTGCTGTCAGCATGCTGGGCATACAACACAGAGTATTTGTGCCATTGCACCTCGGACAGAGTTAGTCGGCAAGTTGAGTTCAAGTTCTCAACCTACAATGCACCTCTTTATTAACTCGTAAATCATCAAGAACTGCTGTAATAACTCTGTGCTTTGGATTACCTGTAGGATGACAAGAGCATAGTTTTTGGTTATAGAGAAACACCACCAACCCCCCTCTTTGGCGAACTATTTATCATGTTTGGGTCTATAAACAACTGATCAATACTCTAAGAGGGGGGGGAATCACCACAGGTGAGACAATTAAACAGAACCAAACAACATTTAAACGAAAACAAAAACATTTGACGACATGTATTAGAAAACAGTTAATTAGGTACAGGAAAACTGGAACTGCAATTGGGAAAAGTTGGTCTTTTAAATGGTGCTATCATGACCACAATGAAACCCGGAAACCAAGCCTCTGTAACCACAGTATTACAGTTCAGAATCTTTGGTCCAGAGACAAATGGAGTATCAGTGGGAAAAGCATGAATGTTGAACCTCAACACAAGTTCAGAAATTGAAAAGTTATTAAAACACCATTTTGATAACACATAACTGAGAGTTAATACAGACACTGAACATACAGTATAACTTACGTGTGTTGTAAGAAATGTTTTGCAATATCTATAGTTGGAGTTGTCCGATGCAAGTGAGACAAGCTAGCTGTTAATTAGCTGCCGGATGTGACTCTCCTCCCGTAGTTGATCTTTCCCTCCGGGGCCTTTGTTAGGGCCGATGTCAGCGACTGGGGGATGAGCCTGTCTGTCAGGGCACCCGGCCTCGACTACGGCAACACACGGGGCCTCTGCGGTACCTTCGACCGCAATGTCCGCAACGACTTCCACGGCTCCGACGGGATGCCCTACAGAGGCGAGGAGGTGGAGCGCTTCATAGAGGCCTGGAGGTCAGTCTTATATGTGGGGTAATGCCCCTCCCCGACGGGGGAAGGGGGATTTATCTGAGGAGTAGGAGTAGATAGTGGGGTAATCCCTATTTCAAACATTTTTATGTTCTTCTCTGCGTGTTAGGATAGCTCCTGGCGAAAGTTTATTCGACAAGACCCCTGCTGGGACCAGGCAGGCGTCGAGGAGACCTTTCTGCCAGTGCCGTGAAGGCTACTCCGTCTTCCCCGAGTCCTCCTCTGGAGGAACGCAGAACCTCTTTGCATCGCAATCGGCCCACTCCAATTGCATTGCCCACCACGACGTAGATTACACATCCGTGTTCCCATCCATGGACACCACACTGGAATACATCAAGAGTTCCCGGCCGGACGAGGGCATCCTGGATACGTCGGCCTTCCACAGCCCTCCCTTGGAAAGTCCGCGTCCACCGCCGTACCAAGAGGACGAGGCGGAACTGGACAGCGAGTTCAGGAAGGACCTCCTCCTGTCTGTGCAGCGGCAGCGGAGACAGACCAGACATGAATCCCAGCCCATTTTCATGGCCCAGAACCTTAGCCAGGCCCACCTGGAGAACTTCGCCTACTTCTTCCCCGAGGACCACCAGGCCTTTGCTCGGCCGGAGGTGAAGCCCCGGTGGCCCACGCCCAGCGGCCTTACCTCAGCCAAAGCTCTGGAGGTGTGCCAGATGGCCCTGGCCAACTCCTCGGTCGGGACAGCGTGCCGGGAGCTGCTTGGGCGCCGCCTGGATGAGGCTGTGGACCTGTGCATCCTGGACCTGCAGCTAAAGGATGACCTTGGCTGGGACGAGGCGCTACTACCACACCTGGAGAACGAGTGCGAACGAAGGCTGCTGGAAAACCGGACACGTCGGGCCCAGGAGCAGCCAGGGTCAGCCGAGGCGCCCGGGGAGGTGCTGACTGCTCTGCGCTGCCCTAACATCTGCAATGGAAATGGCCAGTGCACCGAGTGGGGCTGCCAGTGCTTTCCCAGCCACAGCTTCTACGACTGCAGCCTGGCCATTAGTAAGTAGACTCTTTTCAGTCTAATCGGATTTGGCTGTTCAATGCATCCCGAGGGGGGGCAGGAGAGGGAGCATTTTTCACACCTGTCTCCCTCTCTGACGGTACCGACGATGCGCGCACTAGGGATGGGCTGCCTGCCAAAACAGTGTGTTTTTATTTTAGAAGTAGGTTATTTTATGTCTCTACATCGAACAAAACAAGTGCATATAAAACGGTATGGAACAAAACTATGCGTAATGGGGACACCTTCTCCATCACTCTCCCCGATCACCCCCTCTCCATGCGTTATGTCTATGAGTCCTGCCCGTTCCTCCCTGCCCCAGCCCAACACGGTTTTTAGTTGTTTTATGTGAAGGAAAAGGGCATGGCGATCGTGACGCACGGAGAGCCACGTTTGTGTCCGTGTCCGGACACGGAGGATTCACACATATAAAAATATATTTATGATTCCCCTTATTTAATTATTAATTGAAATGTCCCTGTGCATTTTGTAAGCTTCTATCAGTTGTATCCTGTTATTGTCATGCATACTGACTGACAAAAGGTAAATAAAAAAGACTTGAACTTGAGACTGAACTTGAACAATTTCGAAAGTGAAAAAAGTCGATTGGCAGGTTTCTGACTGATGACTGAATTGCATAACTTTAGTAGAATACGTCTTTATACACTACAGAGAGTGCATCTAGTGAACTTCTTTATTAGCTCAATAATTTCCATAGGCATGGATGTCACAGAACTCCAATATTGGCTGTGAGGGGATTATCTCATAGCAACCTGTCTTCCGATAGGTCAGCCAGTGGAACTGACAGATTTGGAGAGCAGCGGTCTGTGCGACATCAGAGTGTTTGACTGCAGCAGCATCCGGGTCTTTGGTCTGGGCTTCATCGACTCACCGGACCTTAGCTGCCATGCCACCAGGCTCAAGGTGAGAGGTGACAGGGTTCAAAGGTTACACGGACATCCAATCTCGAATGGTGAAGCCAATAAGGATCTCTGGCAGTAGCCTGTTGAAAAACACGGTTTCAAAGAGTCGAACCTGCAATCTGTTTTACTGAGCCAGTTAACAGAGAACAGTCCAATATTGAAAAGAGTCCTAAAGATAACTCTGGTTCTGGACTGAGACGTGCTCACGCTTATCTAGGGTCAAATGCTTTCAGAGCATTCTTCTGCATCTGTTTTTAAAATTTTCCAACACATAACATAAAATAACATAATAAACTGTGCTAGAGCCGGTGCTTGAATTAAGTGCGCCAAATCCATTGTTTTCTTTTTTATTTCGGAGTCAAAACAATGACAACATCCGATTCGAGCCTGTGTCACTTCATATCATATTTCTGTGTTGGTGCGTCTCCCACAGCTCATTAACGGCGCATGGGTTCCCAGAGAGAAAATGAGAACCAAAGCCACGTTCCTCAGCTCCAAGGCCTTGGACTGCGGTGTTCCCTCCCTGAGCAGCACAGCAGTCCACAACGAAGACTTCATGATGGACGACAAACCCTACGCCCGCTGGGAGATGAGGGTAATGCTCTAAATTGGCCGTTCCTTCATCCAGGGAAGGTTTACTCAGCTGCAGAGAAGGAGCAAAAAGAGTTTCATCATAACGGCTCCTTTTCCCATCCCAGGTGACCAATGATGGCTCTCAATTCAGCGAGGCCAAGGTGCTGACCCTCTACGATGGCATGTGCCAGCAGTGCGAGGCCTCGCACTCTGGACTCTGTAAGTTAAAGGTAACTCATCCTTCCAACAACATACTGATAGATTAGTAGAGATTATTAATAGCAATAGATAGCAAGGAGGTCAAATGGTAGGCGGACAGATAGGGGGTCAAAAAGCCTCTACTAATGCTAATTATTTCTGGGGGATGTGTGAGGAAGGGTTCCCATTGCGCACGGTGCCCACGGTGCCTGTGATCTGCGCTCTGCTGTGCGTACCTCTATGCCCATTCACACTTAAAGAATGAACGCAGGGCGCGCGGGCGAAGGGGCAGGTCCTCGGACACCCTCCCTGCCCCTCTGCCCGTGCCTGGGGGCTAGATACATGCAAAATACATTCAAAATACCATGAGTTCCAAAGGGTAACATGATGGGCCAACCCGAGCTGCTGGAATAGAACAACAACAGGACCAAATGGAACCAAAAGAGCTAGAATGGGGCCACTGTTCAGCGGAGCCAAACAGGCCAGAATAGAGTAACACAAGGACAAACAGGGCAATCACTAAGCTATAAAGGGACTGCAGCAGTGCCTATTCGAGCCAAATCAACTCGAAAGGGGCAACAGAAAGAACTAAGCCATGAGGGGAGCTGTTGTGGAGTTATATAGGGCCATTAAAAGGGCTACAGTAGGGTTACAGTTGGGTAAACTAGGGCCAAATCAGAGAAATAAAGGGGCAACTGCAGGGCCAAGTACAGCCAATGCAACAGAGAATAAGGCTACAACAGGGCAAAAATGGGCAAGAAGTCATTCATAAAGGGGGCTGTATGAGGCCAAACCAGGGCAATAAATGGGCTATAAAAGGCTTTAGTCGGGTTAAATAAGGCCACCTAGGACACACAACAGGGCTGTTGGGCTCATGCTGTGAACCTTTTTATACCACGTCTCTTCTGAGTAGAATGAGAGCTCTGAAACGACAGTGACATGTTAAATGGTGAAAGCAGACGTTATGTTTGTACCTTTCCACCGTCCCAAAACACCATCAGAGCTCCATGTAAAACCCCAGACACACACACACACACACACACACGCACACACACACACACACACACACAGACACACACACACACAGACACACACACACACACAAAGGATCAACTAGCACACACACACACACACACACACACACACACACACACACAGGACCAATAATTGCATGCACGCAGACACACACACACACACACACACAGGACCAACAAGCGCGCACACACAAACACACGCACACACAAACACACGAAAGGAACACACACACACAAAACCACAAAAGGAACACACACACAAACATCAACACCTACGTATGGTCAGAGAAAGACACACTGTCGCAGTACATGGATGCTGCCCCCCCCACACACACACACAGGACCAAAAATTGCACACACACACACACACACACACACACACACACACAAACACACGAAAGGAACACACACACACAAACATCAACACAGACACCTACGGATGGTCAGAGAAAGACACTGTCGCAGTACATGGATGCTGTCCAACACACACACACACACACACACACATACACACATAAACACACACACACACACACACACACACACACACACACACACACACACACACACACACTCTCTCTCTCTCACACACACACACACACACACACACACACTTAAACACCCACCCAGGGGTTCGCCAAAGCACACTGTAATTGAATTATCCATACCCGAGACAGACTGGATGGTGTATATTCATCTGTAATTTCCTGTCTGTTATCTGCCATCTCCAGAGAGAAGGCTGGAGGCGGGAAAGATGGAGCGGGAGCTGACAACCGAGCTGTGGCTTGGAAAACAACAACAAAAAAAAACTTATTTACAGTAGTTTCTGCTCACTGCTTTGAAAACTTCGGATGTTTGAACGCGATGACTTAAAGAGAAGTTTGGTGGGGGATCGTATCATTACTGTCTCTCTCTCTCTCTCCCTCTCCCTCTCCCTCCCTCTCTCTCTCTCTCTCTCTCTCTCTCTCCCTCTCTCTCTCTCTCTCTCTCTCTCTCGCTGTATCTCCAGGAGAGGACGTGTAACATTGAAGGGATGTGTTTCGTCGAAGGAGACTCCAATCCCAGCAGCCCTTGCCTCCTCTGTGACCCAGACACCGCCAAGTTCTCCTGGTCTTTGAACCAAGGTACGGCAAATCTTGTGATAAATTTGTGTCACCAGACATTTCATCCCAGGCATTCCGCCGTTTGAGTCCGGGACACAGGATTAGAACCTCCGAACTAGGTTGCAGCGCTGACCGCACGCCAGCCGTGATGTCCGAGTGCCTCCCTTTCCATTGACACCTGAGGGAAAAGAGGCACTATGACGTCATCACCAGGGCTGAGTTGGGTTAATCCTTAATACAGACACCATGCCCGTCAAAAATGGGGCTTAAGTTAAGGATTAAATATGTTTATTGCGGTAGTTCTTAATTGTGATGTAAAAACCGCTAGTGGTGGCGACAGGCCTCAAACCTCACACACACATACTTGAAAAATGAAAAGAAAAACATTTATCAAGTTAAAAAATATATATATTCAACAAAACTTAAACAGGGTTTAAAATAAAGACTGACACATGTAATACTGACAAATAGTCAAAAATATATATAAATAAATAAAAAGTCACAGACTAAAATAATTTAACCCATGCATTAATTGTTTGGCTATTTGTGCATAATGGCTATTTTATTTTATTTTTTAGTTGACTTTTTATTCTATTTTATTTGTATGTTCTTCTCAGACTTTCGTACATGCTAATAAAATCTTATCAATCAAGCTATATGAGACTAAACCTGTGTCATTATCTGTGTGTGAGCTTAGTACTTACAGTAGTACTCTGCTGTTGAGCCCAGTTGATCTCACATATTGAGGAAACTTGAAAAGAACCCAAAAAGAAACGCCCACATTTAATGTAATTACCCCTCAGAGATGGCAAGGTTTTTATGGCCATAGTTGGTTATCGTAGGATCCAGGGGAACTTTCCAGCAGCTTATGGCTGTGCTTCCTGGGGACGACCCTGGGACGGATGTGGGAATGGTTGGTGTTGCCAAAGGCTTTAAATGAGTTTACTACAAAATAATTTTATCAGCTGCTGGAGCAATGTCTCCAAATTGCTCCTATTGTTTGGCCGTTGTGGCTGGTGGAATACAGGAGGAAAAGAAAAGACCTGAAGCCTTGGCCGGTTCCCACCAGCTCAATTCCCGGTTGAGCTAATTCTTTTTAGGTTTAAAAAAAAAAAAGCTCTTTGGCAAATGAGCAATTTTTTTTTTTTATTATATTTTATTAAAAACATTTTTTAACAGATAATAACTTTGTATAATCCTTTCTTTCTTTTCTCCTTTTCATTTAATATTTTATATATTTATGCACAGTTGCACAATTACCCATTTTTGTCAGAATTGTTGTTGTATTTATAGTATGTTGAAAATTGTTCTTGTTTATTTTTTTATCCATCCATTTTTCTATCTATACACTATTTTTCATTCCATCTATCTCCTTATTCCATTTTTTCATTTCTGCTTCTTATTGACTTCCACAACCGATCTCGCCAACATGTGCCCTCTCCCTCTTCTCGCTCTCTCCCCCCATCATTCTCTCTTTGTCTCTCTCTCGCTCTCTCTCTTTCATCCCGTCCTATCTCAGTCAACGAGCCCCCGACGTTCCTCCGCCCGCAGTCTGAGCTGCGGACGTTCGCGGGGGAGAACTTTGTGTTCCAGCTGGCGGCCTCCGACCCGGAGGGCTCGGCCCTGCTCTTCCAGCTGGAGGAGGGTCCGCAGAGGGCCACCCTGTCCCCCGCCGGGCTCCTCCTCTGGAGGGTCCAACCCGATGAGAAGCGGACGCGGACCGTCCGTTTCACGCTGTCGGATGAGTGCAGCGCCCAGAGCACCTACACCGTGGAGGTGAAGGAGGGAGGAGAGAGGATGAGGAGGTGGTAGGGTAAAGCCAGGGACAGTGAGGGAGAGGAAAAAGAGGAGGAGGTGGAGTATAGGCGAAGAGGGGGAGGAGGAGAGAGGAGCAGGGGAAGGTGAGGAGAGAGGAAGGGTCGTAGGTGGAGGAGGGGGGGCAAGAGAGGGAAAGGATCGTAGGAGTAAGAATGTGTTGACGGGGGCCCAAACGATCAGCGTGGTACTGTTTGAGAGAAAAATATCAGCGCTTTCCCCCGCCAGTTGGAGGTGGTGCCGTGCGGCTGTCAGAATGGAGGCTCATGCGTGACGGACGTCAGCTTCCCGGCGGGCAGCGGCAAGTTCCTGTGCTCGTGTCCCGGGGGCTGGATGGGTGACCTTTGTGAGGATGATGTCGACGAGTGTGTGTCCGCCCCTTGCTCGGCAGGCACCTGCATCAACACGGCCAGCAGCTATAGATGCGAGTGCCCCCTAGGACTGAGGGGTAAGTTTTTAGAAATATATAAAAAAGGGAACGTCAAGTAATTTACAACCTGCCAAGGGAAAGTGACAGATGGTGTAAGGAATTATACAGTAGTGAAAAAAATAAAAAGTAATTCCAATTTCACATGAATATCAAATCAGCTTTAGTTAGTTCAAGTTACTAGCGTTATAGTCATATTGTTGTATTTAGTTATACAGTATTTGTATATGGTTATATAAAGTCATAAAGTTGTATATAGTTGTACAGTATACTATAGTCATATAGTTGAGGATAGTGTCATGGACTGTTGTTAAAATGTTTTTAAGCCTCGTCAGCTCCTGGTCAGGTCTGTTCTTACTGTAGTTCTTAATTTATAATACTCACAGTGATTAAAAACCCTTACATAGGGGAAAAATAAAAGTGTTTCTGATATATTTAGTTGATATGGGCAGTTAAATCATAGGTAAATGTGCGCTTTATATTTCAAAGGGGAAAGTCTGTTTTTAAAAAATATGCCATTGAATAACACAATAAAAATAATGAGTCAATTCCCGGAGAAATTTGGAAAAGTGTAGAAAAAAAGGTACTAAGTTTAATCCCAGAACATTTTTTCTCAACTACCCCGATCAAGAACGCCAGTCTGGAGATTTGAAACATTATCTTTAATTGTGATGTTGAGACACCACTGAAGATAATTTCAAAGTCCCGGGTCAAATTACTTTGCAATAGACACAGGTTTTTATCGGCTCCAGCCCTAATCTGCTCGGATGTAAACACGACACCTGGGAAGAAAAATGTTCACCCCTTTACCAGCGCGATGCAACACACATTGAAGTTCCGGATGCTGGCACGTTAAAAGACAGGAATATGCATATATCATGCGATCATTTCATATCCGATTTAAAATCCAAAATCAAAACGGCCCTTTTCCGGCGTGTTTGTGACGTCGAACACCAGAAACCACCAGAACACCAGAAAAAATATATAAACAATTTCTTCTGGCAATGGAAAAGGCGTCAATCGCCTATTTTAACGAATTTACCCGCGCTTAGAAAACCCGGGTCCACCCATTACTTTTGATATAAAATGGTTTAAGCAGCAGGACTTGATGTGGTTTGATGGATTCAGGCCCAGCCAGTAAGTGCTGCCGTCACAGGTTCAAGTCCCGATGATTGAATCCAAGTCCCTGCTGAGATTTCTTTGAGCACATAAGTGGAAGAGACGTCAAATCCTGGTGAGACATAGTGGCTCAAACAGATGAAGCACTTCAGTGTTCAAAGCCGGTGATTTTTGTGAAGCCAACCCATGGATGATGGTGTTCAGACATTGACTCTGAAAAAGTGGACATCGGGTGGCTGGTTAAATTCCATTTATGCCTCTGTCAAGGGCTATTGCTGAAGATCATCTCAGAAGTTCCAACAGGATTCTGTTGATGCTAGACTCTGTGTTCTGATGGATTCAGATGGGGTTAGTCTAGTGTCATGGTTTTTCAATTTTGAGGTTCCTTTGAGCCGTTGACTAGAAGACTACACTGCAGCTGGGAAGATCTGGTGGCTCAGAGAGATGAACCGCTAGAAGGAGTCTTCAGTCTGGATGGTTCAAATCCTACTCCGCCTTTGACTGCCAACAGGTGTCTTTAAAAGCTCCTGGACAACAGGGCCAAGTGTGAAGAACCTGGTGGCACAATGGAGTTGGATATGTCTGCAGACATGGGGCAACTGGTTCAACTCAACTTCAAGAAAACCAAATCCTGCTGAGGTGGGTCTGCGGGAACGATGTATGGAGGGGGTTTCCTGAAAGGAATCTTTTTGCGGAGGGAGTTTTGAGACCTGAGAAGGAAGTTCAGTTTGGATAGTGTTTCAAGTGCCATACTGTTGTCAATAAGTACCTAAAATAATAAGTCTCTCAATGTCATCATGGAGGCCGGCTTTCAAAAGCTCACTCTGATCCGAGCCTTCAGACTTAAGTCTTCTTACAGTGGTTCATCTCCCTGAGCCATGAGGTCCTTTCGGCTGTGGTGTGGTCTTCCAGCCATTTGGTTTGAGGAACCTAAGAAGTGAATTCAAAGTCTGGATTTGAACCTAGAAGAGCAACATTTACGGTCTCAACCAGTCAGAAACCATCGCTTCATAGAGTCCTTTCTGGGTCAGAGCCTCCACTCTGAGATGATGTTCAGTTGGTATTAAAATCTATAAAAAAATAAATTGGTAGGAGAGGGATTTGAACTGGCCACCCCTCGGACCATGGCTTTCAAAAGCTGGTGAGAGAACAAGCCCACAAGGTCATCTTCACACGTAGCCCTGTTCTCTTAGAGCTTTTAAATGTGACCTTGGGTTAGAGTCTCGTCGAGTGGGGTTTTATTGCCTCCCCCCAGACTGTGCTGTGATAAAATAGCATTGTGATGGTAGTATGACATTAGGACACAGGCATATAAGATTGCCAGACAGAAACATATGCAGGCAATCTGATCACGTCTCAGACTCGGACTACCATCCCTTTCCATCAGCCCCGTCATTGCCCTTGAGAAAACACAATCTGTGAGTCTCTTCATGTTATTCGTGTATGCATACAGTGTAGAAGCTATGACAACGTATTAACAAGTTATTTACATCTGCATAGAGGCTGCTCGTTAATCTGCATATTTCTGTACTGGTCCACAGTTTTACACCGCTTCTATTAAAGATACCAAAAGTGAGCTCCTGTCTCCGGATACTTATTGGGAGAGTGTTTAGCTCGCTGCATAGCCACGTTCATCTGCACGTGGTGAGGGCAGAAGAGGGGCCGTCTCCTGCGATCAAAGGAGCCTCAGCGGTGACTTAAGCTGTGACGGCGGTGCTGAAGGGCAGCGTCTGAACCAGTCCTGCTGTGTTCAAGCTCCCTGAGATGGTCTTCACAGGCGTCTCTTGACATGAGGATTAATATTAAAGATAAACTTACAACCTGGTACATCTGCAGGCTGATGCACTGCTCATCTAGCTCTCACAATGTGTTCAGCAAAGTATGTACAAATTAACAAATCACAACATAATCAACAGTTTTTTAAGACCTCAATGGACACCCTGTCTCCTGTGTTTCCACTGTAGGTGCGAACTGCATGGAAGACGTCAATGAGTGTGAGAGGAAGCCATGCTTTCCGGGGGTCCAGTGTTTGAACAGCTATGGCTCCTACAGCTGCCGCCCCTGCCCCAGTGGCATGCTGGGAAATGGGACCACCTGCACAGGTGAGCACATCCCTTACATATTCAAGTTTATCCGTCGAAACTGTGCTGCAGTAGATGGCTGTGGCGTTTCGGGGGATTTAGGTATAGTTTGGATTGTGTTGAAGCGCTTCATCTTGCAACCCAACCTCATTTGCTTATGTTAAAACTGGACGGGACTGGAAGCTCCATGAACTTGTTTGATTTATTTCCCGACAAGGGTGTGATTTATGTGAAAATATTAATCGACAGCGACTACAACAACAACAACGGCAATCGACTACAAAATAAGGATAGCGATGAAAACCCATGTATCCCATTCAACCAAGGCAAAAAGTCAAAGTGAAATCCGTAATCACTTTCAATGTAATTATATTAATCAAAACTATATTTAAGTTATTCTGACTACAATAAAGGGGGGAATTTCATCCGTTTGATGATTTTGTTTTTTACAGAACTATGTTCCAAGAAGGACGAACCTGTGGAAAGTACTGCTAGAAAAAAAGCAATACTTTATTTGGCCTTTAAATCTAAACTTTCCTGCAACAGAGAGCCAAAGGACAGCCCTCTGAAGGCAGAGGACTCCAGATGACTGACTCTCCTCTAGAAATTCCCCGAATTGTGTTAACACAGATTCGTAACACATGGAATTCATTAGATCACGTGTTTCCAGAGAATCCTTGACGTGTTTCCAGAGAATCATTTTAGCTAGAACCGGAATGGAGGCAGGTGAAATAACTTCCCACCATTTGTCAAGTTTTCGTTTACCTTGTTTTAAGAAATATAAGGCGAGAAACATTTAATGGTGGGATTTTTTTAAGAGAATAGGCACCCAATAACAAAGGCTGCCAAAAGAGGTCTGGATCACATTAAAGACATTACAGAGAAAGAGCCGTTCTGACATTCTTGAGACATCTTTCCAACCAAACACACATACATTTTTACCTGATATGTATATATGTATCTACCATGGGCAGACTGCACACTAAATTCAACTGAAAACTACTCAAATACGCTATGGCATACACGGTTGGCAGAAATGCAAAGATATGGATGAATAACAGACGAGACAAACAAAGCAGTAGTTTCTCCTTAACTAACTTCCTAATTTACTTCAGTAGGACAATTAGTCAGAAGAAGCTTCTACTGAAAAACTCCATTCATAACTCCTTCGGTTCTGGTTTAATTGTGAGTATTGTACGGTTGAATCAAGCCTGCCGCTGAATTCCCATTGAGATCCATTGAAAGAGGTTGAGAGGTTGTGTATTGGTCTATTTTTTTTTTTTGAGCATAGTAGTGATCTGTCCAAATACCTTTGGTGTTATTTCAAAGTTATTCACGTAAATACTCTCAAATTGCTCATATAAACTCAATTACAATTACTTAAGGTCGGCACTAAATGAAAAGTTGTAAGGTTTTTCCTATTTAGTGTTGGTACACTAAAGAATTACACAAGGAATTTGTACCACGGGGTCAATGGACGAGCTGACCTTTTCCCCAAGAGGTCTTAATCCGATTCTAAGTACAAAGTTAGGGGGAAAAGTGCTGAGTGGCGTGTGGAAATGGACACTTATGACAACACTTCTCTCTCTACCTAACAAGTATTTTACAGAAATGGAAGGGAAGAGGTTTGATAACATTTCAACCATGGCTAATTACTCGGGGCGTCACAATTCTCCAAATCCAGTATTCTATTTTACCTTCGATTTTAAGGTTTCGATTTGATTTAAACATACGTGGGCAACACTGACCGCTATACCATCCATTGTTCGACTATCAAGTCTCGATTTGTAAAGAAAAACACTTGTTTCTCAATAAGTAATTTGAATATTAAAAATTATAAATAATAACAAAAATATGAGAATATTTTAACAACACACCTTAACAGTTAAGAGCTTTAGGAAAACTAGACTTTAGAATAATAAACAATAAGTTACGCAAAAAGTGAAGAGTCAAACCCAAAGGCCTTCTTCTTGTTCTCTCTCTTACTCTCTGGCTCTCGTTTTGGATGAAAACCAGATGGAAGTTTATTGCTGCTGCACTTCTCTTCCTCCTCCTCCTCCTCCTCCTTCTCTACCTTGCCTTGCATGTGTTTCTCTGTTTGACACTGGCAGATACTGGGAATTAATGGTTAGAAGACAACCTTGCTGGCAGAGGAAGGCTTGAGCAGTTTCTCGTGTGTGTGTGTGTGTGTGTGTGTGTGTGTGTGTGTGTGTGTGTGTGTGTGTGTGTGTGTGTGTGTGTGTGTGTGTGTGTGTGTGTGTGTGTGTGTGTGTGTGTGTGTGTGTGTGTGTGTGTGTGTGTGTGTGTGCGCGCGTCTGTCTGTGTGCACGTGCAAGTCCGTTGACTTGATCTACAAAATATATATATGTGGATCACAGGCCTTCCTCTTGAAATTCTGCGGAGCAGCTGGAAGTGTTATTTCTGGAGCTCCTCATGTTAGCTTGACTTTTTTGTTGGAGTCACTTCATATGAAAATCATTTTGCTAATTTAAAAATCCGGCATGAAATCCAAAACTCGTATTTTCTGAGATAATGAATGCAGTGCAGTTCACAACAAAAAAGAGGAGGCAGCTGAAATGCAGTGAAACAATTAATAAAAGCCTCAATAGCTATTTGGTCGAAAGTACACATTCACTATGGATGCACTGTTTCCCTAAAGAAAGGACTTACCATAACATTTTCAAGTTATCATTTCAAACGGTCGCCTTATAATGTTGGACAGAAGCAGGATGCATAGGCAAATGATGCAAGACGTTTACGAATTAAAACGATTCCTTCTCAGCGAACAAATCTTATACAGAAGTTGGGAGTGACTCGGTTGTTTGTATGTTTCCTTTCTAACTCAGTAACTGCAGCCAGGCACGCAGGTATTCTCTTATGGTAGAAGTACACCAGGCGCGTTGGCGCAGCGTACACGGTGCACGGTGCGCAGAGTGGTTTTTCACCGGCTACACATTGAAGCATCCCAGACGCGTAGATGAGGAGGAATATTGAAAACAGCAGCGATTTAATTTTTTTTTTTAATACAGTTAATGTAATTATAATAATAATTATAATAATAATAATAATATGTCGGAAATACCATCAATGCTTTTATCAGTTATTGTGTGAAAAATAAAAATCTTTGATTTCTGCATATTATGATTTGTTATGTTGATCTTGTTTATGTCCCCTGATCTCTGCCCACACTTAAAGTACAACAATGTCTTGCACTTTGCTATAAAGTAGTAAAAAGGTTTTTATAGTAGTCTCCCATAAATAACTTCTAATATAATTTAAATGTGAGCTATAACTGTAATTGTTGAAATCGGTCAGTGGGATATGTTTGTACTGTATTGCATTACTTCTACATATTACATATGTTTATCCTTTGTACTTAAAAGGGGTCTTGATAAATAAGCAAATCTGACAGCAGCCCTAGGTCTCTGGTATAATGTAGATTCATAAAACCGATGTAAAACGATTGCACTGTTGACAAAAACATTTCTATGTAGTTTTATTTTGTGCTTCTGTGGAAGAGGCCTGCGCAGCTGCGCACAGTTGAAAAAATAAATAAATAAATAGACCTCTTGCACAAAAGTAGAGAAATGCCGCGCAGCTCCGCGTGGCTGACTTGGCCAGTGTAGCCTGAACAGTGGATTAACATGTCTTCAATAGGAAGCGTGCACTTAGGGCACGCCGCCCCTCGCCCGTGCACTGCGCCAACACGCCTGGTGCACGTCTACTGCTGGTCTCAACTCTGGATTGGCAAACAAAGAGGGGAGAGCCGCGAGTCAGGCATGCGCCTCAAACGGCCTGGCTATATCCTAGCTCCTTAAATTTAGATAAATTGAGTGGGCACGTGAATCTCCCACTGATAGTCATGAGTCTCATGAGTGACTCATGAGTCACGAGCTGAGAACACTTCTATCTTTTATCAGAAGAAATTCAAGTCAATGGAGCAGCTCAGTCACAGAACGTCAACACAACGCCTCCTGGTGGCCAGTGCGTTTATCGGCAACGGGGTGGCGATTCGTTCAGAAATTTCCAACTATGCATCGACAACGGACCATCAGAATAAAGTTTTTATAGTACTATTATTATTACTTTATATTAATCAAGACTTTTGGTGGTGTTTGAAAATACATTGTTGTTATTTTTCAAACTAAATCCTATGTTTTACCTCCATTTTTGGTAGATTTAAATGACCAACACGACACAAGGATTCATTCACAATTCACATTTAAACACAATAAGAGCGATGGCGGTCACTGCTCGTAGTTATTTTAGCAAAAGAGGATTTTCAGAAAACACCTAAAATGAGAAAAGTTCAAAGCAAACACAGCATCTCCTCCTTCATTTGACGGTTTGCCAGTGGTTCTTTCTCCTTGCGCTCTCTTTCGTTCTTCTCTCCGTCTGTCTCTCCCTGTCTCACTCTCTGCCGATTCAATTCAATGAGCTTTGACCTGACTGTTTACATGAAATATTACCAAAGTGTTTGAAACATTGAGGCATTAAATAATGGCAAAAGGAAATGGATAACAAACCGTGTGTGTGTGTGTGTGTGTGTGTGTGTGCGATAGAGGATGCATTTTTTATGCGTGTATGTTTATGTTTGTCTTGTGTGCGTGTGTTTTTGACCATGCATGCATACTGTACATGTTTGTTTATGTGAGTGTGTTGATGCAGTGGGGGATAAATTGCAAACACGATCACTCTCTTTATCAACCTCTCTCTCTCTCTCTCTCTCTCTCTCTCTCTCCCTACACAGCAGCCCCCATCGTTCCCAGTGCCACATCTGCTCCTGGTTTAACCGTCTACAAGGTACCAGATGTTATACCCAACCAGCTCAAAACCAAGTCAGACAACTTCCGGAAGGTGCCGAGCGCTCGCTCCTGGCACACGAGGCTGCAGACGACCAAGGAGATTCCAGGAACGCCCCTAGACCCATCGCACACCAAGATTTACACTCCGAGGAAGTCGCCGGGCCTTTTATCAGACCGCAAGGCAAACGTCTCCCCGGGAACTGCCCCAGACCGCTCCCAGTCCAAGATAGGTGCCAGGAAGGGTGTTCTAGGAATTAGCCCGGACACCTCTGATAAAAGTGTAGGCGCTTCCGAGTACATCCCTGGAATAACGCCGCAGAGCAGCCCCAAGCAGTCGAGCACGAGTGAGAACGCTGAGGGGAATTCTGCTGTGGCCAAGGAAAGGCCGGCCGCTGGTAAGATGTTATCTCCAATGTCAGCAAGGTCTGTAGATAAATCCTTGAGGTTGCGGGTCCAAAAGATAAAAAAAACAAAAACCCACTCAATCACTGTCCCAATACTATGATGTTGACCCCATTTCCCTCAGCCAATGTCTGAAGGTTGTCTTCAAAATCCTCATTCTGCACGTGACATTTTAACCATGGCATCGTGTTACACGGCTCCGTGGAGTACTCGATTCTAATTGATCAAGAGCAGCAATTTGTGCTGCAAGTTATTTTCTCAATAATGACCGCTGCTTGGTAATAATGACCATCGTCAAGGGAAACCACTTCTCTGCCGGGATTCACGACCCTTGTATTGCTCCGCCTACATGCTAAAGCTCACGCTAGCTAGTGGTGCCACTCTGACGCCACACAGAAACTACAATGGAAGACTGGAAGGGATCAAGGCAGATGTGTCCAATTTCCAAACATGCATTTGATAGTGCTATTATAGTTCCATATAGTTATTTTAATGCGCTAGAGAGACTTATTGGAAGTAAAATATGTGTTATTGGAAGTAAAATAGACACCTATTAAGAATAAAATTAGGTAGTAAACAGTGAAAATGATGACTACAAACATACTATACATGGTATTTAACAAATGTGCATATATATGTATGTATGTATATATATGTGTATATATATATATATATATATATATATATATATATATATATATATATATATACACACATAGTATATATATGTTTGTGTATGTATGTATGTATGTATGTATGTATGTGTGTGTGTGTGTGTGTGTGTGTATGTATGTATGTATGTATGTGTCACATATATATACAGTATATATATACGTATATATATATATATATACGTATGTCTGTGTGTGTATATATATATATATATATATATATATATATATATATATATACAGTATATACTTGTATAAATTGAGCTGCCATGTCACATTTCACCAACAATCAATAGATTTGTCATATGTATGTTTTTATGTAGCCAAAATAGTTTGTTTCCTTGCTGCAGTATTAGCTATGTTGTTGAGGAATATTTATCTTTAATTTAGTTAGTATCCGTGTATTAAGCAAGATAAAGCGTAACCAGGCGATAATGACCGACTGGCTGCACATTATCTGTTACTTATATGAACCTCCAGATAATAGTGAATAGCTATTATAATAAAGACACTGACGTTAAAATCCTTTTTCATGTTCTAATTTGATTCTAAGTTTGGGTCTCCACCACTTTGGTACCAATGGTATAGTGCCACTTCCAAGTACACTCAAAGTACAAATGGACTCCAGTCGCGCGACTCACATCTTGCTTTTCCTTCCTCAGAAATGGCCCGTTCCGCCGTGGCCGCCATCAATGTGTCGTCGACCTGTGCCAGCCGTCCCTGCTTCCAAGGCGTCCTGTGCATCAACCGCAGGCCACCGCATGTTGGCTACGTCTGCGGCCGCTGCCCGCCAGGTCTCCACGGCAATGGGCGCATCTGCACCAAGGACAGCAAAGCAGGTGACCATCTAATTTTGTAGATCTCAGATTTGATTTTCCTCTTCGTTATTTCAGAGGTTGACTATTAAGGATAAAGCATTCGCATAAAAAAATTGATTCATTTAAAGGCGCAATCAATTACATTGAATAAATCAGTCTGTGGATCACAGTCTTCGGATGAATTGCATCTGCAGCTGTTTGTAATCAGCTTATTGTTCAAACACAGAAACCTTTAGATTGGTGGCTCATAGAACAAAACATCCTGCTGTGCAATGCAAGTCTGTTTTGGCACGGCATGTATCGTTACGAAGTATTTTTTCGAGTTCTCTTGTGCAATGCTTCTCAACATTTCTTTCGTTATTTGTTTGTCTTGGTGTGATGGAATCTGTTTTAAATCCGATTAATCAACTTTGCGGGTTTCCAAGTGTGTTTAAGTGCTGCGGGGAGGGGACCCTTGGAAGCTTTTTAGGCTTTGCCACGGAGCATAAACAGATTGCCTAATTCTGTTCTCTCATGTGGCCTGCCCCCTTAATCTCCACCACCATCCCTTCATTATGTAATTTAAGGATGTCCTAACAATGTGATGGAGACAGTTAATGAATGTTTCAATTTACATTTCTTTCCCTTGTCTGCGATGCATGTTTGGACATGGTTCCCAACCTTTTCTGACTCATTGCCCCAGTGATTGATCGATGGACCCCACATCTGTATCTCACAGATGTGCATACACAGTCTATCCATCTATTGTTTTGCCACATGGGTGATGCATCTTCAAAGATTACCCCACCGGTTGAAAATTAGGTTGGTGTTGACAATAATTTCTGAAGATATCTCGGCCTAGCTCAATAGATGTACAGTACTACCTCCGTCCTGGAGGGTGGCTGTCTTGATATCTGTCCCAGCTAAAAGACAAGGAGACAAAAGGCCAGGGGTACGTCCTGAATGGACTCCGGCTGAGTCGATTAACATATTATTATTGACTTTTTAGGGTTATGGTTTGGGTTCGGAGTCACAGCAGAAGGATGTACTCAAGAACCTTCATTATCGCTATTAACCATATTCTCTAGGTGCTTGCTGAAGGTACAAATTATAACATCATCAAAACATTGTTTTTCTGCACGTGTTAAAGTGAAATCATCTTGGTGGACCTGACTTACCGAGGCCCCCTGGTTTTGGTTCTGGTTTCAGTGCGTAGGAGTGTATCTGCCAGCCGTGCTTACCTCATTACATTTTTCCTTTGTGCTGCTTCTCGTTCCTCAAAGGGATCAACCCCTAAAGTGACTCACTGCCTCTTGGCCTCCTCTTCACCCTTGTTCATGTATCCACCCAACGTTTACGTGCGACATGGTCTTGTAAACAAAGCCTTTCCCTTTTTCATGTCGACCGAAAAACGTACACTACCTGCGGTTTCGCTCTGCTCTGTTCTGCAAGCGTTTTTAAGTAGATTTGTGGGAGACAACTGACAGTTGACCGCCTGGCTTGGCAGGGCAAATACAACCGACAAAACAATACATTTAGGAGCTGCTTTTTACTGGGACAATCCGTACAACTTCAACCATTTTTTGGCCAAAACATACCCCTAGGTAAGGAAGGAAGTGGAAATTGTGAAAGTAATGCAAGCGCTAGTTGCAGTACCACGCATCGCAGCCAGGTGCGCTCTAGTAAGCAACCACAGGAATCTGTCGGAGAGCCTCCCAAATGTCTTAGATTCCTTATTGTCGAGTGATCTCAAGTGGTAGAATATTACATAATTACACACGTTTATTTTTAGCGATTTATTATTTAATTTTCTTTCGGTACAATAAATAGAAAATGTCAAATATTCAACATTTTTGGTTTGTGATTGTTGGTGTTGTTTGTTTAGTGCGATGTAATTTTATGAACCAGATCGCGTTTGTTCTCTACTGCACCCTGATGAAAGACAGGTGTATTTGCTCCACAGTCAAATATGTTTCTGAATCTGAAAAACAAGCTCGTTGAGTTCTGCGATTTTGTTTGTGTATTGTAACATTTCCCATCTTCTCATCATCCACGTCCTCCCTCAGCGGCCATCAACCTACAGCAGACGCTAGCCAAGAGCAGCCGATCCCCGAGTGGTGGCGTTAAGGTCTCCCAGCTGCACCTTCCCTCACTGCCCGCCAGGCATGGAATCAAACATCTATCATCGTCCATCACCAGAGCCGGCACGGCGGAGCGTGGGGCAGGTACGGGGAGGCGGGAAGCTGGCAGCCCAGCTTTTGGAAATGTCCCCAGATCGCCCTACGGTGGCAGCGGTGGCACCCGTCTCACCACAAACAGCCGGGCCGCCAAAGCCAGGATGCAGGCGAAGGTAAACGTGCAGACCAGCGTCACCGGCCCCAGGGAGACGGTGGCCACGCCCCAGCCAGACGTTTCCAAGGTGAGTTCAGTATCAGTTCTGGTCCCACAAGCGCATCGCCCCGACACAGAGCTCCAGCCCCTCTGGTGCTCCAACCTCTAGAACAATCCCGCTCCCCAGCCAGGCCCGTGCACCCACACTAAAGCAGTCACCCCGGCCCAGGCACACAAGTGCATCATGCCCTATTGGTTACTTTTAATTCCTTTTGATTGTTTTACTTTTGGTTCAACTTATACTTCTACCTTTCTGCCTCCCCCAGAACTTCGCAGGGGTGGGAGGTTCGACTACGGGGTCAAAGTCTGGGGCTCCCACTCAGCCGCCCCCTGGACACCGTCCCCATCCGCTGCTCAGTCACAAGACCACCACGCCAGCCAAGCCTTGGACCCCTCCCCGGCCCGCTGCTCCGCTGACTGCCGCCCTCACCGAACTCTCCTACTCCATCTCCGAATCCGAGTTCTCGGCTGACGGCATGACCGAGCCCGAGTTTGAGGAGGAGGGGGAGGAGGAGGAGGACCAGGGACCCGGGCTCTTCACTCCCGCTTTGACCATCGCCGCAACGAAGGGCAGGGGAGCCCGAGACCCGCCCCCGTATGGGTCCACCGTCGTCCAGCTGGGAATCAGGACCGCCATGACCTGGACGTCCTCGTGCAAGGACTCGCCGTGCTTCCCCGGGGTGCCGTGCGAGGCGGCTGAGGAGGGGGGGTCCCTCTGCGGGAGATGCCCCATGGGCTACATCGGGGACGGAAGGGCGTGCAGGGGTAGAGTTACACCACTACGCCAGACACCTAATGCTGTCACAGCCACTAAAACACATTTTAAATATGCAAGGGATAATATGCAGTCAGCCGGTCGATATCACAAAATAACGCCCGACAGGGTGATGTATCAGGGTTATGTCACTCTGAAGGAGGTTATCTGGCGATAATGACCGGCTGGCAGGATCTGGATTTAACAGCTCTACGTCGGCCCCATGTCTGTCACTTCCAGCGGTGTGCAGGCGTCCGTGCGGCAGGAACATGGAGTGTGCTGCCCCCAACACATGCCGCTGCAAACAAGGCTACACCGGACAGGACTGCAGGACAGGTGAGACCCCTGTTCTGTCTGTCCCCTTGGGGGTCTGTCCCCTGGTGGTCTTATTAATTGTATTTGGGCTGAAGTCCTGCTCTTGATAACAGCTCCTACTTTAAAGTCCCTGTAAAGCAAAAATAAATGTGTTTGAAGTAGTTTGTTACCACCCGCCCAAATTTGAATGATTAAAAAAAAAGTTGCCAAGTATATAAAATTAGGTTTCAAAATTGTTTCAATTAGGTTTCAACATCCCCCTCTTGGGGGACGTTGGGGGTGTGTGCACTGACGACGCTGAAACCATGTCCAATTGTGTTAAACATTGGAGTAAATTCCATGTTTAAATGTTGTGCTGTCTTGTTGCTCACCTCAAAGTGCCGCTGTCTGGCTACGGGACTCCCCACTCTCCGGTGCTCCCTGTTGGCTCCTCCGCAGGCCAGGTCAGGGCGCCGTGGCCTGCTAGCATACAGCTAATGCTCAACCAAGCTCACATGGTCAAACCAACGGGACGGTACTTTTTTGTTTCAGGCACTGTCACCGTTTTATGTCCCCGTTTACGCGGGAATGGGGACACACAGCAGCGCGGAGACCCAGACTGTTAGCTTAACTTATTTCACTACCGATGCTCTGACCTGCCGTTTATATAGTGTATTGGGAGGGGCCATGCAGGCTTCCCTGATTTAGGCCCGCCGAAAAAAATACGGACCAAGAAAGTAGTGAGAAACACTTTAACAGTCTAACTCCACAATTCAGTGCTTACATTGTTCTGTCTTTTCACATGTATTCAATAATTACTTTCTAACATGTATAATGTTTTCAGAAACAAGTCATTGAATTCACCTTACAGGGACTTTAATGACTTAATGTAATATAATGACTTGACACCCCTTCCGACCTGTCTCTGTCTCTCTCTGCCTCATCCCATCAGCCATCTGTCAGCCCGAGTGTGTGAACGGAGGTGTTTGCGCGGCGCCTGGCGTGTGTGACTGTCCCCGTGGTTACCACGGTGACAACTGTGAGCGAGGTAATAAAGCTAATTATTTCCCTTTACCCAATCTTAAAATCTCATTGAAATCTCTACTCATCTTGAAATGTCAGCTAGCAATCCGATCCACTGTACAAAAAAAATAAAATAAATAAATAAATAGCCTTACCCATGTGGAGGTTCTTCTGGGGGATTCAAGGGGACGTCAACATTTCATGTGAGGTTCCAACCCATAGGGGGCCATGGAGTCCACTTCCAAGTGCACTGCAAAGTGTACATCCGATGGTCACTTCAGTGAACATTTTACCCTCTATGCATTGCAAGTCTTCATTTTTTGAGGGTCTCAAACCCAAATGCAGGTGCATAGCGCCACCTGCTGTATTATTAGTTTTGTATTCTTTGCCAAATTGTGCAAGAAGGCCAAGTCGTTTGAGTCATTATGGCAAAATAACCCCCACATTTGATGACAACGCAGGGCATTTGCGCCGCAGTTCACTGTCCTAGGCAGGGTGTAGGCAGGGTGTAGGGGACGCTGCACCATAGGGTTGCGTCCCTATGGATTGGGACACACCCCCCAGTAAGCTGTCTGTCTGATCAGTATTATCCTTCCATTGCTCGCAGCTCTGTGCAGCTCACCCTGCCAGCACGGTGGAACCTGCACCGGACCCCAGTCCTGCTCCTGTCCCTATGGCTTTGTGGGACCACACTGTGAAACCAGTAAGTTTAACTGGGGCTTTCTGGAACGATAGATAGATAGATAGATAGATAGATAGATAGATAGATAGATAGATAGATAGATAGATAGATAGATAGATAGATAGATAGATAGATAGATAGATAGATTTGTGGAGAGTGCAAATTTGCAAATAAAATATAAAGGCAATATACAATAAACCTAAAAACGATCAATAAAAATATACATAACAATATACCGGCTACATTTAAGCTTAAATAAACTATGAACAAAAACATTTTTTATCTTTGTATTATTAATTATGAATATTGATGGGATATTTCTGTATAGAATGAGTAAATATGTATACAATAATATTGGAATGGTTAATTACCAAATTACTGTCTACAGTCTCAGTTATTACAATGTTATTACAATACAACACTTTAATAACATGACATATTTTTAGTATTGTTATTGAATTTTATTGTTCTACAGTGGTGTGTAGTCGTCACTGTCACAATGGAGGACAGTGTGTGTCACCAGATGAGTGCCAGTGCCAACCGGGCTGGACCGGACCGTCCTGCCAGACAGGTGTGGACACTGTGTGTGTGTGTGTGTGTGTGTGTGTGTGTGTGTGTGTGTGTGTGTACAGTTGTGTACTGATGTTACGTCATCTCTCCAGCCCTCTGCCGTCCTGTGTGTATGAATGGAGGATTGTGCGTTCGACCAGACGTCTGCCACTGCCCGCACGGATTCTACGGCCTACGGTGTCAAAACGGTAAATCCACCGATTGATCAATTCATCAGTCGATTGTCAAATCAATTATGTAGACGATTAGTGCATTAGCAAATCAGTCAGTTGCCAAAAGGTTATGGTCAAATTAACTGAAAGACTTAAGACAAATGTTCTGCTTTTGTTCGGCTCTTTTTTGAGATGAGGTTCTTGACGAGTGACTCTGTAAAAAGATGGGTTCAGTTCGACGCTTCACCTTTTTAATTTGGTAGAGTTGGTGTCGGGCAGGTGAGCGAGAGAGGACTTCCTGAACGATGAACGAGAGTCAGCAGAGTTCACAGGGCTCAATAAATTCTTTCAAAATTATTTATTTTGAAATAATGAAATGATTCTGAACTCTGGATCCCAACAATATTTTAGCCTAACTATCTCCAAAGTTTTATATACAGTATGTGACCCACCGCATACTTTAGTGTCATTTGGCGGTGTTGTTGTTTGAGTTCTGTGAGTTGTTTTTTTTTTTGATCATTTGAAAGTGGAGAATCAGAGCTTCCAAACAAGGTGTCACTTGTGCAAATCAAGCAAATATTTTTCAAGCTTTGACTTGTTAATGACAAGGGTGTGGAAAACTGTGTTTCTGAGATAATCACCTCCAACGTTTTACCCACACCGGGTTCATTCAGCCAGCTCCCAGAATGCAAATGGGTTTGGCAGAGAAACAAAGCCTTGTGGCTAATTAAAATACTGCTGAATGGGCCAATCACGAACAGCTCAACAACACAACTCTTTTTGTTTAAAAAAAAAAGAAGCTTTTATTTAACAGTAAGAATATACATGTTTTATAAAAGTGGAATTATTTTGGAGTTTAAAGTACGGACAACTCAAAAAAATGTACACTATCGATATTATAAGTCTCAGAAAATCTGAAATCTGAAAATTTGTCGCCAAGCTCAACGGACTTCATCACGTCATCAACTTCCTCCGTTGTAACAACAACGTAATCGTCGGTCTCCTCCAGTGGTTCTTGAAAATATTCTGTTTCATCGTCACATTAAGTTTGAAACCCGCTCTTTGAAATATTCTCCAAGTCCAGATTCAGCAGCGCTGACGTTCCATCAGAGAACTGACTATCATCGCGGAAAATGAAGTCCAGTACGCGATGCTAACACTGACTTGGATCTATCGCACTGGTCAGATTTAGGTCGAAATATGATTCAGAGCTTCCGCCACACGCTTCGCGTAATCCTTAACGATACGGAGAAGAACGTTTTCGTGCTTTAACCATCTGTTTACGGAAGTGACGTAGGTGCGTGACGCGTTTCTTCGTCTTCTTCTTGTACGCTAGTAATATTTAAAGGTTGAATTCTATCAAAACGGTTTCACATTGTGACTTCACATCACATGGAATATGGATGAATGATCTTCACCTGGACGCTCGCATTAAAGGAAATCGTCGATCGGCGTTATTCAGTGCTGTTCCGCGTCCCGGTAAGTGAACTGTGTTTCCCCATGTAACCTAACGGGAATATTTAACTCCATGGTTAAACATTTTTCTACTATTTATAAATCAAACTCGGTTTTGAAAATACATTGAGACATTAAAAAGAAAACACAGAGGAACACGAATCTGGAAAAATCCAATTTTCCTTGAAGAATGTTTTTTTCAACTTATTTGGCTGCCCCTGGCCATTTTTGAAATGCGCAAGATGGTGAGTTTTGCTGTGGTGTATAAATATATATATACTATATATAAATATATATATATATATATATATATATATATATATATATATATATATATATATATATTGACAGCGATGTGTAAATCTAGTACTACTACTTATATAATATAGTTTGCGTCAGTTATTTATATTGGTGGAACGCAAAGAAAAGTTAATCTGTCACATTTAATATGAATGAAGGTAAATGCCAACGATTGATTCGAGACTTCCGGCTCCTTTAAACAATTTGTTCATTACCAACAAATCATTTGCCAAATCTTTCATCACTCTTGAATACAGGGTGTAGTGGGGGGGGGGGGGTCTCATCTGTCATTTACAAGACACACTTTTCATGTTTTATTTTGCTCTTCTTTCCCAGCTGTGTGCAGCCCCCCCTGTAAGAACGGTGGGCTCTGCATGAGGAACAACGTGTGCTCGTGCCAGGAGGGCTACACCGGGGGGCGCTGCGACAAGAGTGAGTCCACTTTGAACCTCCTCATGATGATGCTAAGATGTTACTCCCCTGCTCTACCTTTTCACTTTGCCCTTTCGGGGAGATTTCGGTCCAGGCTGGTATTTTAGAAACATCTAGAAACATCTAAATGTTCTTGAATAATATGTGTTGCCACTCTACCAATGACGTTTCTTTACAATGGAAATGGTGACGAGCTGAAATATAATAAAGCAATATAAAAATAAAAAATCAATATATCTATATAATATAAATATGAATATATATACACATAAAATATCTATGTTTATATAATATGAATATAAAATAATATAAAACAAAGCCTGATTCTGAGAATAAAATGTAGAATAAAGTGAGATGGATAAGGCGCTGTGATCCAAGCACATCTGCTTTCACGTGCACATGTACATCCCAGGACACACACACACACACACACACACACACACACACACACACACACACACATCGTCTGAAATCAAGATACAGAGAAAGACACACAGGAAATACGGCATATAGGAAAAGAGTGTGTGTATGAGAGAGAGAGAGAGAGAGAGAGAGAGAGAGAGAGAGAGAGAGCAAGATCTCATTGCACGTGTACCCTTTCAATAATGCTCAAAACAAAAAATATATATTTCAATGGACAATAAAAATTCAGTTACGTCCAGACTGAGTACAGAACCAAGAATGTTTTCTGTCATAATTCGTTGAAAACTTCAGTATATATAGGCATTTTCTGATGAAGAGTCGTGTCCAGTTGAATTTAGATTCTGATTATTTCTAAATATGAATAACTACTATTAATTATAAAAAAGTCATAATAATATATCTCAAACAATATTTGGAATTTCTTCAGGGGGTTCATGGTATTCTTCCCAAAGGGATTTGGGTTGTTTTATTTCTTGGATTTGAGTGGTGAAGCTGTGTAAATGTGTCTCTTAATAGCATATCACAAAGACATTTGTTCTCCCTCCCTCCCTCCAGGTGTGTGTGAGCCCATGTGTATGAACAGGGGGAGGTGTGTCGGTCCGGGCATCTGCGACTGTCCGTCAGGTTGGAGGGGCCGGAGGTGCGATAAACGTGAGTATTTGAGGTTAAAACACTAAAATTAAAGACTGAAACATTAAAATAGATGGATGTGATTTACGATGGATGGAAGCATCGACCCGAGAGGGGAAAGTGTTTTTAACGGACATGATTTCTCTGCCGGGTGGGGAATTGAAGCTGGCATCTCTATGTTATGATATAAAATGAGATTAGATTATCGATAGATTACATCACATCAGACACAGGGCTGTAGCTTGGCACTTCTTTCATTCAGTCTGTGATGTTGAGAGGTGTGATTAACTTGGATAAATTCCTATCTTGTCCTCTCTGCAGCCACGTGTCTCCAGAAGTGTCTGAACGGAGGGGAGTGTGTGGGTCCCAACGCCTGCCACTGCGCCGCCGGGTGGCAAGGCATGCTGTGCCAAACACGTGCGTCACAATGGCCCATCTATGATCTATAACCGGATACAAACAGTATATTAGAGACAATAGGGGTGTTTTACTGAAGCCTCAATAATTGCAGGCTGGAAGGTGATCCCGACCAAGGGGTTAGCAGTCCTGTAATTAACCAATCTGGTTCGGCTTTCTACTACAGGTTGAATTATACTGAAACTTGGCGACAATCCCATTTTATTGGAACTCAGTGGCTGTTCCATGTTCTACTGTTGTTCCATAGTGAATAATGAACGATAATAAACAGTGTCAAAATCAGCAATCTCACTATCGTGGTAACTGTAAGTTGTAGTTTAGTCCGTATGTGCAGCTGTCCAATCACGTGAGCGTGATCAGATCATGTGGTGTATTTATCATCGACGTCCAGCAGATACACCCAATGACACCAAATGATAAGATAATTACATAATAAGAAAATGATAAGGGGATTTCTTCAACCACAGATATAAACTCAAAACGATCGGACGACAATGTCAACGTTTTTTAATTGTCAGTATTTTATGATGCCAAAATCGGAATCGACAGGTCAGATTTTTTTTTTATCTTAATCGACCAAGGAAATTGTGATCGGTGCATCTCAAGTTGGTAAACGTGTTCAGTAACGTTACGAAATGATGCGTTTCAAGGGGTTTGTCCTCATGATATGAATTTGTATACTGTATATAGTTAGCCGTAGTATCTTGCTTACGATGTGATGAGCCTCGTTACCAGACGGCTACGGTGTGAATAACTGATGGAGTCATTGAGCTGCGGTAACTCAAACGCCACGTAGACTCCCTCTTACACTACTGTGGGACTACAAATATTTTCCCAAGGTTGTCATGTCCTATTCAGTCCTTTTCGTATTGTTTGATTGATAGATTCTATTAGACAACCCAAGATGGGATTTCCTTTGCAAAATAATCGCACGGATTAGCCGTGGAAAGAAAACAGCTCATTTCCATCGTGGTCGTTCTATGCGTTTCGCCTACAAACGTCGTTCCTCCAGTGCCTCTCCTAAGCAGGATGGTGCGTGTCATTAAATCTACATTTTTCAAACATGAGTCATTTTGCAGCAAAAGAAATTGGTAGTTATGAGCCATGTGCTCTGGGTTTCATCCTTTCAAACACATCGGTTATTATGCTGTAAATCATTTTCTGGGTGAGTAGTAAAAAGTTTTTTTATTTTAGTTGTTTGCATGGACCGAGCTGGAGAAACACGATTCCGTGTTTTAACTCGGCAAAGACGATTGTCCATTCCCTAATTCAGGAACAACTTATTCCCCAAAATAAATAGGGTTTTCTTCTCAAATGGGGTATCGATCGCATCGGGTCCTATTCCCTTTGTGGTGATGGTTCGTGTGAACGACACCTGTTGGGATTAACCCTCAGCCGGCTTCCTCTTCTGCTCTGTCTTTTTTGGCTCCTCAGCGCTCTGCGAGCAGAAGTGTCTGTACGGCAGCCGCTGCGTCCGGCCCAACGTCTGCGCCTGCAGGAGCACCGCCGCCGCCTCCCTGTGTTCCCGAAACGTACGTATCCCGACGTTGTTGTTGCGCGCGACGAGAACTGGCTACACGACTACAATTGTACGATTTTTCTTTCTCAAAACCTAACCGCTGAACGCCATGTATTCCAGCTCACGGGTTAACGTTGGAGGGCGAAACAAGTTTTGCTTCCACTTGAAGAGCGCGTTTTCTAAATAAGGGACGATGTACAGTCAACCGGTCACATCGCAAAATAACCCCCGACGGGGTGTTCGGGTCTTGTTAGAGGGTTATTTTGCGATGATAACCGACTGGCTGTACTTTCTCCTGCTTATTACACAGCTACTTATTAAGTGAAAGAATACTTTGAGACAGAATATTGATTTGAAATGATTTTTACAACATATGTCTAGTTTAAGAGCTTCTGCCAAGAACAACGTGGCTAACACAGCAACAACGGATTGTCACTATTTGCCCTTCACACAAAAAAATTGCTCTACATATTGCTTACCTTACCGTTGTTAATGTGAAACTGGACATTCCTCTCTTCAGTTGTAGTTTCTATAAAACGTCACAAGATGCCACCAAAAGCTAGTGTTTGCATTAGCATGTAGGCGGCGCAATACGAGGGTGGTAATTGAGGTTGCCTGTGACAACGGTCAATATCAACAGACAGTGGTCATTTTTAAGATATAACTGACCGTTGATTGCAGCTGTTGACTCATCAGAATTGACGGCGGCCGGGAAACTCGCGAAAAACACAAAAAATCCGTCTTTAGAGCCAGTGTTGGGTTTGTCCGTTCCGGGCTACTGTAGCAACATGGCGGTGCAACATGGCCGCCTCCGTGAAGCGTACCCACTCCCTATGTAGATAAAAACGGCTCATTCTAAGGCAACAAAAACGCAATGATTCTTATTTTCATGGGATTATAAGCTAATTACAACATACATGTGAATATTACATTCCATTTCTGCCAAGTCTGTCCCGTAAATTCTACACACTGCACCTTTAAAAGACAAAATTCTCTTACTCACACAATCCAGGTGGCAATCCATAAAATCGTTTGCGTTGGGTGCATTACACTATTAGTCCCAGAATTCCATTCAAAACTGCAATGTTTGTTGTTGTTTTTTTTAAAAAAAGGGCTTTTCTTGGTCAGTTGAGCTGGTGGGGATATTTTTCATCCTAAATTTCTATTCTTTTTTTTCTGAATGTCTGTGTGAATGTCTGACAATTTACTGAGCACGAGCTACGCTCCACCGCTGCCTTTTCACTTCTTTGTCTGGTGCACAGAGGACCCTGCACATATTTCAACATTTATTGAGCGGCTGTTTCTTATGAAGTGCCAGCTATATAAAGTAACATGCATGGGGGATTTTTGGATGAAATAATCTTAAGGATTACCACTTTAATGCGTTGCCAAAGTATCACTATTATGTTATGAATGGATTTTTGTTGCTTCCAATTGTTGTTTTGTGGGGGGTTTTTTCCAGCTCCCGATCAGTCGCGGCTGAAGAGCCAGAGATGAGATTGCCCAACATCCCAGGGACACACGTTCATTCATTCTCAGAAAGGCTGGGACGAAAACGGAACCACAGCGGGCAAAACCAATGCGTTTTCTATAGCGGGGCATTGTCATATTCAAATGGAACAGACCAAATATTAATTATGAGCTTAACCTTTATATTCATTTTTTTAAACTGCGATGGCACCTCCCTCCACAGCAAATGTCAAATACTTTGGCAAACTGTTCTGAATATGGTGCTATTCCAGTGCTTATGCATATTTGAATGTTTCATTTCAAAAACGCTCAATTATTGCGATTAGTGTATATTTTAAATCTAGAGGGCAGGTTCCGTCCGTTAAACGTTTTATTCCTGCCAGCCAACAACTTACCTCTACTACTATAATAATTGTGTTTTCTGAATAAGAATGAGCAATGATGCCTATACAGGGCTGAAACTCTGAAATATAGACCATTTTTGGAAGATTTAATATTGTTATATTGAAAAAAATTGGGACCCGCACCTCCTTTCAGGGAGATCATGAAAACCATTTCACCAAAGATTTTTTAACTTTTATGGTCTTATACTTAAACAAAAAGAAAAAAAACAATAATAACCTTTGTGTGAGTATTTATTTATTTGGTTGTTCGATATTTCCTCATATTGCCATGTTGTATATATCTTATATCACTGTACCAACTTTTTATTTTTTATTAAAGCAGTGCTTATCCACCGTTTTGTAAATAACCTAAGGTGTTGGAGTGATTTATTTGACATTTCCACCACACAAGTATTTAGACTAGGAGCACTTTAAATAAATCTGTCTGCTTTTTTGTCTGTTCATTGTCGCTGTTTTTGTTATTCTGATACTATGCCGAAAATAATTTACAAAAAATAAACAAGAAAATTGATTTTCCTTCTCTCGTCACCACTATAACAGTTAATTGAGCAGTTCATTGAACCTAACTGATAAATGATGCATGGATGATGGGGATCGGCGGTGTATGGTATTAGTTCACAGGTGGGCTTATGTATGTATTTCATTCTGGCTATAAATGATGTTATCATGGGCTTGGTTGCGTAACAGTCATCTGCTGTGATATCGTGTTTTTTGAAAATGTCGTTTCTTTACGCTTGTATGGATTGATTGACTGATTACTTTGTCGCAGCTCTTGTGGAGTTGATCTTGATCCAGGCTCATGATTCCATTGACATATGTATTAATACTTTTGAAAGTAATATTGGCAAGCAACAAACAAAGAATATAATTCAAAATAAATCAAATCAGAGGTAATTCCACTCTGTGGCGTCTCTAATGAGGCCTCGTCCCATTTCAAATGAGAACCTTTCTTTACCCAAGTGGCATGTAGGGGGCACTATAACTTACAATTTCCTATTATCTTTTTTCTGTCTTTTAACATAAATGAATTGTACTTTAGAAAAAAAACATTACATTGAACTGTCATAGGTTGCTGGTTTGGAAATGTAAACTGGCAGTTTTATATTTATATATAAAGTCCGATGAGATTATCAATTTGGTATATTAATATTGGTTGATTAGTTTGAGATTACTTTGGATTAGAATAACAGGTCTGATTAGATTAACGTCAGATCAAATTAGTTTTCGTGTAGATTAGATTCAATTACATAAAATGAAGGTCCCATCAGCATACTGACATAGTCTTTCAAGGTTTTTCCTACAGCAGCCGAGCCTTTTTCCTCCGGTCGAGCGCCATTTGACCCTGCAGCGGGTGGGGTGGCCGGTTGGGCGGGGCGGGCGCTTTAGGTTGTGGTCACTGGGTCGGCGAGGAAATGGGGATTAGAAGATTTACGACCCGCTGGGAGCACATTATGTCCGCACCAATTCAGATCCCGCTCTCTGCCGTCCTCTCATCAAGTCACTTCCGCCTCTGACCCCAAGGAGGGCAGGGAATGGGGGTGGTGAGGGAGCTGAAGGTTCACAAGTCATTAAACAGGGAGCGCCGCAGTTTGCAGAGGTCGGGAGTCTTCCTCGAGATCATGTTTGGAGAACTTAGTTATACTCATACTTTAACTTGAGATCGGGGGGAGAATGTTCCTTGGTGTAAGCATACTTGAATGAGGACACCACTCCCTACAGGCAAAATGAAATTCAGTCCAGAAATACAAAATTAAGATCCACAAGGTTTTTCCATAACATAATATGTGAAAGATAAGAAATAGGCTCTTGATATACTGGTCCTTATGAGAAGTTCAATCATTTAGCAGCTTCTCTCAGCTGCTCTGTGGAATTCTCAATTCAGATTGGCCAATAGTGGCAATCAGTTATTTCTGAATAACAGGCGACCACTTCTCCATCTGGATTCACATCCCTTGTTAAGAAGAAGAAGAAGAATCTTTAATTATCACAACACACTACAACATATGCACACACACACACACACACACACACACACACACACACACACACACTTGGATAGTTGCCAGTGAAATGAGGCCTCTGCATTTAACCCATCCTGGCTTGTCCTTCCTCCGGGGGGGGGGCAGCCAGGAGCAGTGGGCAGCATTCGTAGACCTGGTGACGAGTGTCCATCGCTGGTCAGATGATGATGGGTGCATGTTTTTGAGGGGGGTCCTTACTGACGTTAGGTGGAGGAAACCCCATGTGAGCACGGAGAGAACATGCAAACTCCACACAGAAAGGCTCCTATTCGGGAGATAACCCGCCCGGAGCACAGTGCCAACAGCCAACAGGTGGGAATCGAACCCAGGTCCTTCTTGCTGTGAGGCAGCAGTGCAATGCGGTTTTTTTACCAGTTATAAAACCATTTTGAATAAACATTCCGTCTCAGTGTATTCTATTATTGAGTGAGCAGCAGTTTAATAAGCAGGATAACGCGCAGCCAGCTGGTCATTATCGCTAAATGACCCCCTTCAGAGTGATCGCCCCGTCGGGGGTTATTGTGCGGCTGGCTGCGCGTTATCCCTGACTTATTGTTCAAATAAGCACGGTAAGGGATCAGAAGTCTGACATTCTAGTGACACCAGAAGGGACGCTGGTAGATATTTATATCCACCCCCAAAGATGGCACCGGGCACGGGGGACAGGCAGCGTGGCCCACCAGAGTGGGCACACGGAGCAAGGGTTAAGAAGACACCTGCACTGCTCACTCAGCCAGATGACTGGACACAACACCAGGAACTAAGCGTCAAAGTCAGCAGTGTACTATGTTGTCATCTTTTCATTAACAATGAGTTTCAATGATAGTGACTAATTGAATTGACCGCGTGCATTATGCAATATGAATATAAAGGTGAGCTATATACTGTGCAACAAATGTCAACATAATAGATGTTCTGTCAAATATCTGTCAAATTTCTCCTTTCTGACAGTCATCTAGAGTTTCCTAGAGGTCATAACCATATGTATATATTTAGGTATGTATGTATGTATGTATGTATGTATGTATGTATGTATGTATGTATCTATCTATCTATCTATCTATCTATCTATCTATCTATCTATCTATCTATCTATCTATCTATCTATCTATCTATCTATCTATCTATCTATCCATGTATGTATCCATCTCTGTATGTACAGTATGTATGTATATATGTATGATGTATGTATGTATATATGTATGTATGTATGTATGTATGTGTGTTTGATGTATATGTATGTATCCATGTGTCCATGTACAGTAGGTATTCATGTATCCATCGATGTGTCCATGTATGATACATACATACATACATACATACATACATACATACATACATACATACATACATACATACATTCATACATACATGCATACATACATACATACATACATACATACATACATACATACATACATACATACATACATACATACATACATACATACATACATACAGAGGTTGACACATACATGTATGGTTAGGGGTTAGGGTTAGGGTTAGGGTTAGGGTTAGGGTTAGGGTTAGGATTAGGATTAGGTATTAGTGGTTAGGGGTTATAGCTGTCTATTTGTTGGGTGGTGGGGCTTAAAGCTATCTAGCTGTTAGGGGTTATAGCTATCTAGGTGTTAGCTGTTACAGCTATCTAGTTGTTAGGGGTTAGGGGTTATGACTATCTAAGGGTTAGGGGTTATAGCTATCTAGGCGTTAGGGGTTAGGGGTTATAGCTATCTAGGTGTTATGGGTTAGGGGTTATAGCTATCTAGGTGTTAGCTGTTAGGGGTTACAGCATTTTAGGTGCTCGAGTATATAACTATCTAGGAGTTAGGGTTAGGGTTAGGGTTGGAGTTAGGGTTAGGGTTAGGGTTAGGATTAGGGTTATGGTTAGGGTTATAGCTATCTATGTGTTAGGGGTAATAGCTATCTAGGTATTAGTGGTTAGGGGTTATAGCTGTCTAGTTATTTGGTGTTAGGGCTTAAAGCTATCTAGTTGTTAGGGGTTATAACTATCTAGGTGTTAGATGTAATAGCTATCTAGTTGTTAGGGGTTAGGGGTTACAGCATTTTAGGTGCTATAGGATATAGCTATCTAGGTGTTAGGGATTATAGATATATACTGTAGGTGTTAGGGTTAAAGCTATTTATGTTTTAGGTGTTATAGCTATCTATGTGTTAGGGGTTAAAGCTAACCAGATGTTCGGTGTTTTAGCTATATAGGTGTAAGGGGGTTATAGTTTTTAAGGTGTTAGGGGTTATACAGTACATAGCTATCTAGGTGTTCGATGTTAGGTGTTATATGTAGCTATATAGGTGTTAGGGGTTAGGGTAAGGGTTAGGGTTAGGGTTTGGGTTAGGGTTATGGTTAGAGTTGGTGTTAGGGTTAGGGTTAGGGTTAAGTTTAGGGTTAGGGTAGGGTTTGGGTTAGGGTTAGGTTAGGGTTAGGGTTATGCTATCTATGTGTTAGGGGTAATAGCTATCTAGGTATTAGTGGTTAGGGGTTATAGCTGTCTAGTTGTTGGGTGGTGGGCTTAAAGCTATCTAGCTGTGAGGGGTTATAGCCATCTAGTTGTTAGGGGTTAGGGGTTATAACTATCGAGGTGTTAGGGGTTATAGCTATATAGGTGTTATGGGTTAGGTGTCATAGCTATCTCGGTGTTAGGGGTTAGGGGTTACAGCATTATAGGTGCTAGAGGATATAACTATCTAGGTGTTAGGAGTTAGGGTTAGGGTGAGGGTTAGATTAGGGTTTGGGTTAGAGCTATCAATGTGTTAGGGGTAATAGGGACGGGGACGGTAGCTCAGGAGGTAGAGCTGGTCGTCTAGTAATCTAAAGGTTGCTGGTTCAATCCCAGGCTCCTCCTGCTAGCATGCTGTAGTGTCCTTGAGCAAGACACTTAACCCCTCATTGCTCCTGATGGCTGCGTCCGTCAGTGTTTGAGCAATTGTAAGTCGCTTTGGATAAAAGCGTCTGCTAAATGACGGAATGAATGTAATAGCTATCTAGGTATTATTGGTTAGAGGTTATAGCTGTCTAGTTATTTGGTGTTAGGGCTTAAAGCTATATAGCTGTTAGGGGTTATTACTATCTAGGTGTGAGGGGTTAGGGGTTATAGCTATCTAGGTGTTCGGGGTAAGGGCTTACAGCATTTTAGGGGCTAGAGGATATAACTATCTAGGTGTTAGGGATTATAGCTATATAGTTGTAAGGGGTTAAAGCTTTCTATGTTTAAGGTGTTTTAGGTGATCTAGGTGTTAGGGGTTAAAACTAACCAGATGTTAGGTGATTTAGCTATATAGGTGTAAGGTGGTTATAGCTTTTAAGGTGTTATGGGTTATATATAGCTATCTTGGTGTTAGGTGTTAGGGGTTATAGCTATGTAGGTGTTAGGGTTTAGGGTACGTGTTAGGGTTAGGGTTATTGTTAGGGTTAGGGTTAGGATAGAGTTAGGGTTAGGGTTAGGGTTAGGGTTATAGCTATCTTTGTCTTAGGGATGATAGCTATCTAGGTATAAGTGGTTAGTGGTAATAGCTGTCTAGTTGTTGGATTGTGGGGCTTAAAGATATCTAGCTGTTAGAGGTTATAGCTGTCTTGGTTTTGGATGTTACTGCTATCTAGTTGTTGGGGGTTAGGGGTTATAACTATCTTAAGGTTAGGGGTTATAGCTATCTAGGCGTTAGGGGTTAGGAGTTACAGCATTTTAGGTGCTAAAGGATATAACTATCTAGGTGTTAGGGGTTATAGCTATATAGGCGTTAGGGGTTAGGGGTTATAGCTATCTAGGTCTTATGGGTTAGGGGTCATAGCTATCTAGGTGTTAGGGGTGACATGGTTTTAGGTGCTGGAGGATATAACTATCTAGGTGTTGGGGCTAAAGCTAACCAGATGTTAGGTGTTTTAGCTATATACTGTAGGTGTTAGTGGTTAGACGTTACTATCTAGGTGTTAGATGTTAGGGATTATAGCTTTGTAGCTGTTAGTGGTTGGGGTAAGGGTTAGGGTTATGGTTAGGGGTAGGGGTTAGGGTTAGGATTAGAGTTAGGGTTAGGGTTAGGGTTAGGTTAGGGTTAGGGTTAGGGTTAGGGTTAGGGTTAGGGTAAGGGTTATAGCTATTTTTGTGTTAGGGGTAATAGCTGTCCAGGTATTAGTGGTTAGAAGTAATATCTCTCTAGTTGTTGGATTGTGGGGCTTAAAGATATCCAGCTGTCAGGGGTTATAGCTATCTAGGTTTTAGATGTTATAGCTATCTAGTTGTTAGGGGTTAGGGGCTATAACTATCTAGGTGTTAGGGGTTAGGGGTTATAGCTATCTAGGTGTTATGGGTTAGGGGTTACAGCGTTTTAGGTGCTGGAGGATATAACTATCTAGGTGTTAGGGGTTAAAGCTAACCAGATGTTAGGTGTTTTAGCTATATACTGTAGATGTTAGGGGTTATACGTAGCTATCTAGGTGTTAGGTGTAAGGGATTATAGCTTTGTAGGTGTTAGTGGTTAGGGTAAACGTTAGGGTTAGGGTTAGGGTTAGGGTTAGGGTTAGGGTTAGGTTAGAGTTAGGGGTTAGGGTTAGGGTTAGGTTATGGTTGGGGTTAGGGTTATGGTTAGGGTTATAGCTATCTAGGTGTTAGGGTAATAGGGTTAGGGTTAGAGTTAGGGGTTAGGGTTAGGGTTAGGTTATGGTTGGGGTTAGGGTTAGGGTTAGGGTTAGGGTTAGTCAACATAAGGTAAGTATGCATGTTTGATGCATGTAAGTACGTTTGTATGTATGTATGTATGTATGCATGATGTATGTATGCATGACGTATCCATGTATCCATCTATGTTTCCATGTATGTATGTGCATTTGATGTATATATGCTGTATGTATGTATCCATGTATGTATCCTTTGCGTATCCATGTATGTATGTATGTATGTAATAATAATAATAATAATAATAATAATAATTATTATTATTATTATTATTATTATTATTATTATTATTATATATTTTTAGCCACAGCTCCCGGGCAGTGCGCGTCTCCTTCACCTCCACTCTCTCCTTCCAGCGTTCTATTTAAACCCGCGGTCTCCGCAAAGCGACAAGTGCCTTCCTCCTCCTCCTCCTCCTCCTCCTCCTCTTCCTCCTGCTCCTCCTCCTGTGGCTCCACCTGTTCCCCCTCTTCTCGGGCACGCGTGGTGGCAGCCCAGAAAGGCTCCGTCATTCCACACATGGCATGCTGACCTGATCTACAGGGGGGACGCGCGGCGCAAGCCCCCCTCGGTCACCGGATCGGCGGCAGCTGCTCCGCCGCAGGTGCTATTTTCACTCCAGCACCAAGTGATGGGTGCGAGGTCCGAGGAGCCTCCGCCGCCAGTCAGCCGGCAGCCACCATGAAGGCTGCAGGGAGCGACCGGGGCCCGGTGCCCGACGGCTCTCCGTCCGACCTGGAGGAGCTTGAGAGCGGCAGCGGCGGCGGAAGCGGCAGCGGCAGCGGCAGCGGCAGCGGCAGCGAGAGCTCCGACAACCAGTCCACGGGAGGAGGCGGCGGCGCCGGCGCGGCAGGGCCGGCGGGGAGGAGCCGAGGCGGGCTGAGGATGAGGATGAGGAGGATGCGGAGGGGAAGAGGAGGTGTCAGCAAGCAGCGGCAGGCGGCCAACGCGCGGGAGAGGGACCGCACGCACAGCGTCAACGCGGCGTTCGGCGCGCTGCGCGCTCTCATCCCCACGGAGCCCGCGGAGCGCCGCCTCTCCAAGGTGGAGACGCTGCGCCTGGCCTCCAGCTACATCGCGCACCTGGCCAACGTGCTGCTGCTCGGGGAGGCGTGCGGGGGCGGACAACCGTGCGTGGTGGGCTTCCAGAGCCTGCTGCAGGGCGGAACGGCGGCCGCCGCCCTCAGGCCCATCTGCACCTTCTGCCTCAGCGACCAGAGGAAGCTGGTGAGGGCGCAGTGTGATAGTAGTGTGCTGCTCACACACACACATATATATATATACACTGTTACTTCAATGTATTACTCAATTCAAATAATATTACATTTTCTATAATATTTTCTAAATCATTTGAGTTACATTATATGAAATATTTATAATACCAACGTTTAAGCAAGTCCACCGGCTGACAAACTGTCATTTCGGCCCCAACAGCAGATCTGTGTGTAAACACATTTAACATTTAATTCAACAGGAACATTCTATCGGAATGAGGGGACGTGGTTTGTGTCGATGACGTCTCCCCTGCACATGATCACGATAGTAACTTGTAGTTGTCTCCATAAATAGAAAGCCACCATTTGGCGCAAGCAGGTGGCCGTCGGCCACAGCCACCTGTTGTTACGTCACCACCCTCGGAACATTAGAATAAACTCGATTTTGGGGGAAGAAACAAACAACTGATGACAAGAAACCACATCGCAGGAGAGAAAAATAAGAAGGAAAGACATTTGTATCCCTCTCTGTCTCTCTCCCCCTGCAGCTCAGAGACGGAGGGAGCCACTCCGCGGACGTCTGAGCTTTAACCCGCGTGGACGTCTTGTTTACACGTGGACGGGAACGGTTGTAAATATTGGGGAAACACTGGAAACGCACTTTCCGCGTCCGATCCGCGGCGTTGCGGTGGACGTGTAACCGGAGCCCCGCGCGTCCGGTTGCAGCGGACGGGAGGGTCTATTTTTGGGACCCCACCCTGTTTACCCCCCCCCCCCTCCCCACGCCAAATCCAGCTTCTAATAAACCCCACGCACCGTCCGCTGTCACATGGTGGTGGTGGTGGTGGTGGCGGCGGTGGTCACAGCCAGATTCAAGGTCAGGGTCCCATCTTCCCAACCAGGGATTCCCAAGCTGTGGTCCGCGGGGTCCTTGCTGGGGAGCGGGGCGCAGAATTTCACACGCACGCACACACAGTAATACTGCACGACGCAGTTTGTTTTCAGATTTGCACTTTTTTCAGCGAAGTTTTTTTTTTTTTGTTTGTTTGTTTGTTTTTTTTTCCCCACGCAAGTTTGTGCGCTAGTGACGTACGATTCGCAAACGACTCGCGCGTAAACGAACTCGCCTTTGCGACGACTCGTCCGTCGGGAGCCGCCGAGGAAAAGGCTGCCAGGGCGAGGTGAAAGCCCGGGGCATTTGGCATAAGTCACATTGGATTTGAGTGACTCGCACTTGGCCTCCCGGGGAAGTAAGTCATTTTAACCGAAGAGCTGCGTTCACAGCCAGAGCCGCGCCCACTCGCTCCGTCGCTCAGAGCGTCGTCCGTCGTTGGACAAACTGAATCGGGCGAGCAGAGTGTCCGGGGGAGGGAACGACTCTTTCTACTCGGCGACTCCCCAAAAAAACCCAAACCTTGAAATAACCGAGCCTTTCATCGCTGCAGCCTGCGTGGCAGTTTATTCTCCGCGTTTTCCCTCCTCCTCCACGGCTCAGTCTGCCAGGGTTGGAGACGAGGTTTGGAAGCCCTGTCAGAAATGATAAAATGGTCCATAATAGCAAACTCTGACAGAAGTTTGATTTCATTTTTTTTTTAATTTTATTTTTTTGGTGGTGCTCCCAATTTAAATTATTATTTTTTTAAATTCTATTATTAGGAAGGTGGTACGAGCAAACTAACTATGAAGGCTGGTCTGTTTCCAAAATGTAAAATGCATGACCCCTCTACTGTTTTCTAATGGTGGAAGCTTGTTGAATTTGGGAGTTTATGTGGTTTTATTTGCATAGGCTAAGTATCTTTGGAGATGATGGTATGTTCTGCAAAATACCATTGTAACAATACACTTGTTTTCACTGAATTATGAAGCAGGTCCTAATGACTGAAGACTTATTTTGCTGCAAAATAAATGGGCAAACAAGTCAAAAGGCATCAATAGTAACATGTCACCGGGTAGTAAATGTCGACTATTTCCACATGATATTTCACCAGATCTGAGAAGGCAAGACTGAGACTTCGAAATCATTTCTATATCAACATAATTCTTTGCAGCTGCACATCAAATGTTTACTTACTTGCATCAATTGCACAAACCTTCAAACATCTATGAGCATGCCAGATGGCACTATCATCATCGTTATGCTATCATTTAAATGATATATGCATTTCAGTTCATATATATATATATATATATATATATATATATATATATTTGAGGCTTTTTTTCCCCTGGGGGAAAAAGCAATTCAGTACATTAATAAGAAAAATTTCCCGCTACCTCATGAATTACTGTATTAAGTCACAGAGATTAAGGCCTACCTCTAAATCTACTGTAATGTGAAACATTATTGTATAGATTATGTATTTGAATACATGACTATTGTATCATTTGCACATGGCTAATATCAAGAAGCTACTGAAACAAAATTATGTATTTTTGTACAATAAAACTCAATATAGAAAAAGAAGAAGAAAAAAAAAAAAAAAAAAAAAGGGACCTCAGTGTTTTCCTTGTGTGTTTGCTCATTTCATGATTTGCTTACATTTCTTTTAGATTGTTCACATGTCATTTCATTCAGCATCACTATTTTTGTTGATTACATTCAGTTTCTGGCGCAGCTTATGTGGCGGGAGACTGCAAGTCCCGCGTTGAGCTGGAGGCTCAGTCAGTGCCTCGCGATTTTCCAATACGTAGCAAAGCAGCGCCCTCTGGTGGAGGAATGTTTTTTCACAAGCGTAAAGGGTGAAAGTTGTGCTGGTCCAGCTTCAGATGTTTTGATTCAAAAGGCTTTTCACTTTATCTAGTCTGCGCACAAAACCTGAGAATAGCGTCGTGGCTTTTAACTTGATATCGTCTTGGACTAAAGATTCGGATCGGAGAGAGCTGATCAAATTCATTATGGGAGGGTTTGGCAAAAAATAACATTTGAAACAAATGCAATTTAACATAAGTTTGGGAATTTTATATATATATATATACACATATATATACACACTACTCTCAAAAAGTTAGCGATATTCGGCTTTCGAGTGAAATTTCAGGATGAACCTAAAATGCACTTTAACCTTTACAGGTGAACTTAATTTGACCTTCTCTAAACTTTTGAATGCACATGTCCAACTGTTCAATGTTTCAGTACTTTTTGCACAACTTGCTGTTCTCTCACAAGGAGCTGAACGGCAAAATTCACAACAGGTGTTTGATCCATGAATGGACCAATACATTTCCTGGTTCAATTAGAATTGGTATTTAAACAGTCCTCTTCATCATGCTGTTCACATGTTGACATCATGAGACCAAGACGACACCTAACAACTGATCAACAGCACCTCGCATTGGGAGGCTTCAAACAGGAAGTTCTCAGAGGGAAGTGGCCACTGAGCTTAGAGGTTGCAACAGAGATACAGAGACTGGAAGAGTCAGAGAAAGGCATAGAAGTGGACGTCCTTTGGCCACATCTCACACTGATGAGCGCTTCATTGTGAACAGTGCCCTGCGGAACCGGATGATGATGCCACTCAACTCCAGGCACATTTAAGGGAGGTGAGAGGCACCAAGTGTCACGTCAGAACATTCAAAACCGTTATCATCAGCGTGGTCTGCGTGCTAGACGACCTGCAAGGATACCTGACCACACCACCAGGCACAGGCATCATCTTGCACGGCCCAGGGAGCATTTACGCTGGACGAGGGACCAGTGGCTTCAGTGCTGTTCTCTGATGAAAGTCCATTCATGTTGAGCAGAAATGATGGCCGCCAACGATGTTGGAGACGTCAAGGAGAGAGCTATGCATCAGCCACCGTTGTCACCAGACGAGCCTTTGGTGGTGGTGGTGTAACAGTGTGAGCAGGTGTGTCTAGTCAATACAGAACTGCCCTACACTTTGTGAATGGTACAGTGACAAGCCCATACTACCTGAATAACATCATTAATCCAGTCATTGTGCCCTTGCATGAACAACACAGGCCTCATTTCATCTTCCTGGAGGACAATGCTCCAGCTCATGGAGGTGGCATCATTAGGGAACGGCTGCTGGAGACTGGGGCACCTCAAATGGAGTGGCCTGCACTTTCTCCAGACCTGGATCCCATAGAAAACCTATGGGATCAGCTGAGTCACCGTGTAGAGGCTCGTAACTCTGTGCCCCAGAACCTCAATGACCTGAGGGCCCTTCAAGAAGAGTGGGGGGCCAGGCCTCAGCAGACAATAAGTCGACTTGTGAACAGCATGAGACGTCGTTGTCAAGCTGTAATTGATGCTCAAGGGCACATGACAAGTTATTGAGACATTGACATTTTTTGTTGTGGTAAACCCACCACTGTTGTTGGCTTTTGTTTCAATCAATTGTTTGAGAAGAGGAAATCACCATTGCATGCTTCTACTTAAATGCCCTACTTTCAAGATATAATAATCACTGTAGCGTCAACTTTTTACATTTTCCATAAATTTCACCCGAAAGCCAAATCTCCCTAACTTTTTTAGTATACAGACATACACCTCTCCAAGTTTAACATTTTAAAGACCGACTACTACACTAACATCAGATTAAGTTTGATAGTTTTACTCCCACAGGGCAAGCCCTCAAGTCAGGCTCAATGTTTTCTTGTGGCTTGAGATCACCTTATACAAAACGCCAAAGTTTCTTTATGTTTTGCGCGTGCGTCCCCCTTTCGTCCAGGAAGGAATCACAGAAGATCGTAAAAAAACATTTCAATAATCTTTATTCCATAAAAAGTCAATTGGTTTATATCAGATTAAAGTAAGTAAGAAACAAATACTCTATGATCTGGCGAGGCATCTCAGATGGGCACGGCAGAGGGTTCACCCATCAGCTTGAACAGTTTTACCCAATGTGGAGGAAAATAAACAAAACGCTAAATTCAGGATAGCAAAATACAAGGGCAGAGATGGAAAGAAATACGGCCTTTGGCAAAAAAAGAAAAAAAAAAAAAAAAAGAAAGTTTTACAACATAGTGACTCTTCCAGGCGGCGAGAAGGCGGTCTGCAACTTTAACCAATTTGGGGGAGGCTGCCGTTTCATGAGGAATGTTGTGCATCTGTAGTACACAAGGCTACACCGAGATGGAAAAGGAGGGGGAGGGATATTTGCCAAATTCTGCGACGTCTGGTTGTGAGTCGGTAAAGATTTGAGGTTCAACTCACAAGCCGTGCGCATAGCAGCTCTAAGGAATCACCAGCTCGGGGATCTGATGAAGCCCTTTTTAAACTGTTAGGGGGTCAAAGCAGTAACAGGAGGCAGAAGAGAGGAGGAGGAGGAGGAGGAGGAGGAGGAGGGAGGTATTCTACTGCTCCTGCTGCCATTTCGTTAAAAAAACAGCAAAACAAGAGAAGCACATGGAGCGGCGGGAGGTCTCAGTCCGCCTCCTCTTCCTCAGACTCGGATTCTAGAGAGAGGGAAAACAATGTTAGTCGCGGTAAAGTACACCCACACCGTCCTCGTGTACTCGTTAGTACATGACCGCACCTGTGCACTTGTTTCTGATTTGGCTCAATTAAAAAATATAATAATACTCGAGTACAGAGGCGTCAAACCGTCTATATTTGGTATACTTTCGAGCATCATTCAACCTAAAAACAGTGTATACACACACAAAACACTCTCCCCATGCTCACCTTCCTCTGCGTTTTTCAGCCACTCCACAAACTTCTTCATCTGCTCGAGGAAGACGCTCTTCCCCTTAGCGACGTGAGCCTCCGTGTACCACTTCAGAATGGCCTCCTCGCTCAGCACGTCCGCTGCGGCCGGGGAGAGAAAGCAGCGTAAGCTGGGTTTACACATTTTAAAGACACGGTGAACAGCCGGAACGCGGCCCGGAGCAGCGGCGCCCGGGGACCGGTTACAAATGTCCATCGCATTGCAAAATATGTCTGAGAAAAGGGAGAGCGCTCCGTGTTGGATGGCACCACGGAGCATTTTGCTCCGCTGGACATTTACTGTTTTCTAGGATTTGAGAATTTAAAAACTTCCCTCATATGGTTTTTGCAACATGCGCGTGAAATAAAAACGCACCCAATTCACTAATACAGAGTATTACAGTATATGACGAAACCCAACGTTAATAATGCAATTATTCTACAGACACAACTTACTCATTTAGTTTGAATTGCCCTCGGTTGCCATTTTGGGCAACAGTCACAGCTAAATACTTTTAGAGGTGCCACGTTGAGTGAGCAGCTCGGTTGAGGCAAACGAACCGACGACGCAAATCTCAGTGTTCTAAAAGGGCTCTACTGCAACAGGAAGACATGTTTTTTAGGGTAAAGGCCATTTATGGACAGAATGAATCCCACAGTTCATCACAATGTTGTATGAACCATTAACCTCGAAGGGTACATGTCAATTTCCTTCATGTTTAATGGTTTGTTTGTTTTTATCTTTTTTTTTTTTTTTTTTAAAAAGCCAAGCGTACATTTCCATTTCAAAGCAGCATACGACATCTAACTCAGCATTTCCCGTACAATAGAAAATCTGGATTTGAGAAAAACAAAAAGGCTTCGGAGCCAGAATTAAAGTCACTGACCTTTGTAGAGCAGCACGACGATCTTCTGGAAGGCCTTCATGAAGTGGATGTTGTCATAGCAGTACTCCTGCACCTTGAGCAGCAGGCTGAGCTCGGACAGACCCTGGGAGGTGAAGGCCTTCAGCAGAGGACTGTATTGCTGAACACAGCGAGGGAGGAAGGCGAGGTTAACACCGCTTTCCTTTCACAGTGCCCCCCCCCCCCCTCCAGGAAGACGTAATTATTGTTTTATCGTGATCAAAGTCTGGGATGGCGGCAGTCAGGAGTCACGACTTATTGGTGTAGGTCCTCCAGCGAAATATTCCCCCCAAAAATAGAAACCTTTTAATTCAAAAACAAAACGTGATAATGGAAAAATAATGAAGAACGAAAAGAAACTAAATATGTATGTCCTTAAAGGACTGGTAAACTAGTGAAATTAAGATGGCCACTATCACTTATTTCCTCATTCATTTTGGATCATGAACGTAGTCCTGCAACGGTCCAAGCCACTCCCTCTCAAGGCATGAATTGTTGCCCCGGCTCCACACGTTTCCACTATCAATGCCCAGTGCCATTTGTTCTTAACTCCTTTCTCAACTAAGGCCGTATCTTCGCCAGGTTCCATAAGCTGCGTTGCCATTTTTGAGCCATGCAGCAGGTAACATGCTAACACCACAACGGCGCTACAGCCATAGAAAGCAGCTAACTGTTCATAGGATTACAAAAAGAACTGCGTTACTCTCATACCATTGGAAGGTAAAATACCAGTTTGCTCAACATGATTGGATAAACTGCATCCAAAACAAAACCCCACGTGGAGTGAGTCCCCCCCTCCCCACCGAGAACAGTTTGTGAATCTAAAACGGCCACACACCGGAAATCAGGCACAGCGCCTGAGAACTTTTAAGCCCTGAATACAGGCAGAAGACCAAGGGCATGAATTACTTCCTCTGTTTGGCCAAGTCACTCCTCTACACGTCTTTAAAGAGGGCCAGCCGCTCCAAATCGTCTTCACAACGCAAATAAATTGAGTTGCTCTTATAAAAACAAATACACCCCACACACACACACACACACACACACACACACAAAATAGATGTCATACGCCCATTTCCACTTCTCAGCCACCGGAGTCCATCTCGTTGTCTCTGTACCTTTAAGTGTCTGATGGCTTGTTCGGTGACGAGCTCTTCCTTTTTGTTCCACTCAACGCAGCTCATCACGCTGCTCCAGATGATGCTGATCATGGTCTGCTCTGAGAGGTTGGATTTCTTCATCTCCTCGCGGGTGTAGACGATGATCTGTAGAGCGCCGCAGGTTTAGGTTACGCTCGCCCAAAATCAGGAAAACAAAAAGCTCATCCATTTTGGACATCTACAGGTTGTGTCTCTAAAAGGATCTTCAGCAGCACCATCTAGTGTTATCAAAGCTCTATAGTGTTTATACAGTTTAGACGTGAGCTACAGTGTTCCTGGGACTTGACCTGCCAGGCGTTGGCATCTCCAGAGGAAGGCTGTAGATCACCATGGCTAAATGTACATTGGTCTAATTACTGAATATCACTTCTCAGCAAACTTTTCAGCGTAGCGACCAGTTTGTCGTTCTTAAACTTCTGAGATGTGGGCATAAGGCCATTAGGGACCTCTTGGTTTTAAACGGTTAAGACCTGAACTATATGCAGTCCCGCCAACCATGGGAAAATATTTGTAGAACAGTGTAAGAGGGAGTCTACGTGGCGTTTGAGTTACTGCAGCTAAATGACTCCATAAGTTATTCACACCGTAGCTGTCTGGTAACCAGGATGATCACATTGTATGCCAGCTACTATGGCTAATCAAATACAGTATACTAATTCATGTCATTAGGATATACCTCTTGAAATGTGATCGGATCTCCCTCACGTTATAGCACATCTGCAAGTACGGACTGTGGCTGCAATTTTGTATTTACCACAATAGTGAGATTGCTGATTTTGACACTGTTTATTATTGACTATGGAACAATGGTAGAACATGGAACAGTCACTGAGTTCCAATAAAAAGTCACCGGGTCTCAGTATAATGCAACCTTTGACCCTCACTGAGTTTTAGTATAACAACATATAATAAACATGGGAATGTCTGGTTCAAACTTCAAATGAAAGTCTCTAACTTGCAAGTGCAAATATAATTATATTTATATGGTACTTCCTGTTCCAAAATAAATTGCAATCATTGCAAAAAAAAAAAAAAAAAAGAAGTAATAAATGACCGATCTTTCTCGCTCTCATTCACTGAAGTCACTGAGCATTAAACCAACTGAATTAAATGGAACCACTTGTTTTACTGAGTGACTCGTCCAGAAGTCTCAAAAAAGAGTCAAACTTTTCATCGCGATCTGAGCTTGTGCACTCTGAACAACCAGAACAGATGCATTAATACACAGTCTGCACAATTTTGGAATATTGTCAGGCGATAAAATATTAAATTATATTTTAATATTTAATATTATAAAATATCTATTAAACACTTTATAATGTTTAAATTACGGCTACATTTTTGTGCTTATTACTCCTCCACTTCCCATTTTCCCCCCAGCAATGCAGCGTCTGTGGATAATAAAGTACAGTTGCGCTGCGTATCAGTGAATGTTGAGTGAGAGGGACGACAGGGAGGGCTTACAGAACCACAGGTCGCAGCATCTGATACAATATGAGGGATGTCGTTGAAATTGCCAATGAATGTATGATATGATTCCTGTTATCACAATTATTTTTTAATTGTGTAGTTTCAGCTGGTGTGTGGAGTTCTGAGGATTTGGTTGCAGTACGGTTTTGCTTGCTGGGTAAAAATTGGTTAACAAAAAAAGCCAACTTCTACCCCACCTCTCCTGGGGTCCTACCCGATCTCACCTCTTTCTGCGGCTCGCTGCTGGACATCATCTGCTGGAGCTCCTTCTGGAGCTCTTTGCGGGCCCCGATGGACTGCTGGTTCCGGGCAAAGTCGGACAGCTCCTTCAGCCCGGCATCAGTAAAGTATTTAGAAAAATGCTCGCAGCTCCGCTTGTTGGCAGGGAAGAGTTCCTTTAAAAAAAGAATGAATACAATTTCTTAAGATACAGAACAGGGTGCATACAGTACATTTCATGGTTTAGAATATACAGGGTTATTTCCCCACTTGTCAGATACTTGCTACTATCAGCTCATTTACTATATTCATATAAAAAAAATTATAGACAAAATATTCACACAATTGAAGGATCTGCCTTTCTGAGCACTTTTCCTGCTGAAAGAGTAATCCACGTGCAGATTTCAAAAAATCTGTCATCCGATGGATGACAGATTTTTGGGTCCGATGCTGTTCCTCATTTTGGAGAGTCCTAGCCCACCGATTACAGATGTTTTGACAGACATTGTCGAAAAAGTGCAAATTCTTGAAATCAATTTGAAAAACTTCAATTAAATTAAAAATTCCATATTTGAGAACCTTTCACTTATTACCAAACAAAATAAACACAAAGATCTTCGTGATAGATTAAAAAAAGAAAACGTAAAAAGTAAAAGATAACATTTTCCATTTTCCATCACTTTCGAAACAAATTAATTTGGAGATTCCTATTAAGGCCACATCGCTCCCTACTTGGAGAGCCTGTCTGAACGCAGGCATAAACAAATAGGGATGCATTTATAATGCCTAGTCTGACTTATTTTGGTGAGTAACTTAAAAGTAGTGTGAAACAGATTAGTACGGGATAAATAATGTTTTCTGTTCATTATACTTATAGAGAAATCAGGACATATCGGCTGCATAACTGCCGATCCCGATGTGTGGTCAGAAAGAAACGTAAGTAGCCATCAGCTGCAATATTTAACACTGGTGGAAAAATGGGTTGTTTGGCGTTAACCCCTGGACAACTAACATGGCGGCGATAGCAATGATGCCATCTGAATTTCACCTAGAGCTAGCCAAATATGATTAAACTATATATTTGTAAAGATTACAAAACACGTAACACGAGGCCAAGCCGAGGCAGCATACCATCAGCCTGTTGTCCATGCCGACTTTGCGGAGACTGCCGGCGACAGAGTTGATGTCCCTCTCGTTGATCCAGGCCTTGAAGAGTTTGACAGCAAAAGCTGCGGACACTCCTGCACAAAGGAAACAAAAAGGGTCACTCACCGTCCTACACGACCACAACAATGAGGGATGGGATTCAACGTGGAAACCAGAGGATTCAAAACATATTTACGAATAATTAAATAAATGCAACCATCCAAAAATAAGTAAAGCCATAAGCACACGCGTCTTTCAATAGCCTGTTATGGTGAGCGTGGAGTTTTAAGTGTTCCCATTTTAGAAAAGTAATTTAAGTTAAATGAAAGCAACTCTTGTGTATTGTTATACCTAAAAGCAGTATTCCCAATTTGAGGCCTGGATATTTACAGGAACCCTTACTTGGATTGAACAATTCACAGTGGGGGTAATTCTGCTCTTCAACATAAAGATGTATTTTGTGCTCTTTTTCAAGTAACCAATAAAAAAAAATAAAAAGAGGACACTGCACATGGCTCTTCACTTGCTATGAATGTTATACACATTCTCACCCTCTTTGACAAGGTTCTCGTTGAAGAGGCTGTTCAGGATGGACGCTGATATGTTGCCGTTGGCCAGAAGGATGCCGGCCAGCATGGCCAGTTTGTTGCGCTCCGACTCAGTGAAGCCCTTCAGGAACAGCAGCAACTGCACGGAGAGGACGTCAAGAAACAAGGGAAATTTGAAAACAATAATAAAAAAAAGGGAAACGACTCGCAGACAGATGCATCCAATAGAACTACCACCGATAAAGGCTATTATTCTCTCTCTCACACACACACACACACACACACACACACACACACACACACACACACACACACACACACACCCCCCCCCCCCCCCCCCCCCGGAGTGGACGACGAGTCCTGACAAGTTTCAAAGTCGCTGTTGGATGTCTGAACGCACCTTCTTTATCTCCTCTTCAAAGCCTTTCTCCAGGTACTTGTAGCGCCGGATCAGCTTGTTAAAAACCTGGGAGAAAAATAGTTTTTGTGATAAAAGTTAAATACTTGTGCTTGCTTCTTAAACCTCTGAGCGGTATTAATGCATTTGATATTCTCTTCTTGGTTTGATAGAAGTTTTGAGAAACTGTTTAACCACTTAAAAAGCCCAATGAACAGATGGCAGACAGTCTTGTCTCCAATATGTACAGTAGGAGCCACTTGAAGAGGGCTGTCCCAGCCGGTTGACAGCCGAATTGCAACCAGCTTCCAGCCGACCACCACGCAGCTCCCAATCGGCGGAATTTCCCCTCCCTCTCATGTGTCCTGACAGGGCGTGTTTAATTTCAACTGTAAACACGCCCATTCATTCACCTGCAGTGTGTCAAAATGAGATGGCTCTCACTCCACACACAATCACATTTCAGAGTGAGATTTCAGATTTTCACCCCTAACCCCTTTACCTGAGATATTGTCCTTTGAACCCTGATCAGAAGTCATCTTTCAAAGTTCAATAATTTTTTTGTCATATGAAGGAGAACATGTCTTAATGCATTATTTTAATCTTCATGTTCCGCAGCTTTTTCATTTAAAAATGGAAGCAGTATTTTTATTTACATTTTTGAAATTACAAAGTTCAATAGCTTTGAAATAAAGCACTCAAACTACGTAATTATAGTTTCAAGTTTATAGTCAAATACTTGATAACAATGCAAGCATCATTACCGGTAATGACACTCTTATTCTCAGAGCCAACTCAACTTCACATAATACGTAAAAAAAAAAAGGGTATAGTTGTGATTAAAATAAAACTGTATCTAAAAACAGAATTTAAAGAGTATTTAAACAGGTAACTTTTAAATAATTTAAAAACCTAAAATGGAAATTAGTGTAGTATAAGTAATATGAAAGTATTTACCTCAAAGAAAAAAAGACGCCTTCAAACACTATTCTTTGTTGTGTGTAGAGTGTCCCATCTCTTTTCAGCTGGTGTGCTTTGTCAGTTATATTTTCTTTAAATGTATTATCTTGATTTTTTTTTTAGGCATGAATTCATCATACAGCACTTGGGGAAATATTTATCATTTTAAATCAATACATTTGATGGGACAGCTCGTGGCTGGAGGGCCTTACCTGAGCGTATGCTTGCATGGTCTCCAGGTCTTCTTGCGCCGTGAAGAGGCAGAACTCTGTGCGGGTCATGTCATCAGATAGTGTGCCCCCTGGAGCTGGATTTAGAAGATTACTTTCAAAAACATTGTAACCAAAGATTCTGCAGGACCGATTAAAGTACCAATCATTATTAGACCAGAGGAATTTGTTAGGGGCATAAAATTTAGTTTGGCGAATTCTCCAGCAGCAATTAAATAGAGAACCATCGCTGAGGGACGATTGTGACCATTCAAGGTCTAAACCAGTGGTGTAACGGAACGTAGTTGATCCGTACGGTTCGGCACACATGTGAACCGTGGATCAATTGCAAAACTGAATCATTGTGAAATAGTTTTATTCTGAAGCGCAATCATTACTTTAAAAATTGAACACGATACATATTTGATTTAAATTCAGTAACTGGGGTTGAATCTAATCTTTTTTTCATTCACTACCATGTTAAAAGGAAGAAGGTTTTAACGTGTGCATCATATTACACTTAATTAAACAATTGAGAATTTAATATATTTTAAGATTTTATTTAAACATTGGAAAACTTGAATGTTGTTTAAGAGCATGGGCAAGAGTTCCTTGCTTTTAGTGTTTTACAGAACAAATGGAAAGCAAAGTTACAATTGTCCCCCCCCTTTTTTTTTGGTGATCCGGTCGATAATTGCGCCCGCGCAGGTAAAAGAAATGACTTTGGTTTAAAAAAAAAAAAATTGACAGTGTATTGATCGACCTCAGGCAGCTGAAGAAATTGCGGGTCTTGGTGAGGATACTCAAGTCCTTCTAACTCTGGAGCAGTGGAGAGCATCCTGACAGGTGACACTACTGCCTGGTTTGGGAACTGTACTGCTCAGGACAGGTGGGCCCTGCAGAGGGTGGTGCGCTCAGCCCAACGTACCACTGGAACTACCCTCCCCTCCCTGCAGGATTTATACACCAGGAGGTGTAGTAGCCACACAGCAAGACTGAGACGGACTTTCTTCCCTCAAGCCATAAGAACTGTCAATCTTCTACGCGCGCGGCAAAAAAAAAAAAAAAAAAAAAATGCTAGAAACCATAGAATAGTGGCTTTCCGTTTTAGAATAATATGATATTTATGAAATTAGGTTAGATTTGGCATTTAGTTAGACTTTGCATTTGTTATCTCTGTCTTTCCAAACCAACACCCATTTGTCATGTCATTGGATTCGCGGCTCCCGGATCCACATCCTTCCAGTCAGAGCCTAGCCTGCGTCTTACGTCTTACAACCTTTTCATTTTACTTACGGTTACAGTGACAAACACACCCCCGCACCAAGTTACCACACAACAGCCACGCAGTCTTCCTAGACGAAGGTATGTTTCCAATGAATTTGCATTAATTTATTGCCGTGCATGCGCAGTGCATGCAGTCCATAAGCTGGTAAGCTGTATGTAATGTGGCGTTCCCCTGCCAGGTGTGATGTATGTAGTTTGTAGAGATATGTCTGACGATGTAAATATCACATTTCCTTACACTTGTTTTATTCGTTTTTACAGTATGAGTGCACCTCTACAAGCAGCCACAGAAAATCATCTTGCATACACCAGCAAGCAGGCCAAGTCTCTCTCTCCCCCTCCCTCCCTCCCCTAAAACCATCTTATTTGGATTTTTTGTATATAATGACGTTTTCAATACGCCTTTCAAAACCAAAAACACTTCCTACGTTGCTTACACTCCTCACTCCCACAAGCCTACAGCCTCGTTCCTTTGTCTGAGTCTGACAGAGAGAGGGCCCAGCCTGCTGCAGATCCACACCTCTAATGAATTTTCAGGTCATTAGCTAATGGCTCCTCTCACACCGTGGGTCAACTGAAATAAAGTTGTGAACAGCTGTGATAAAACCTTGTTTTTACTTATTTAGACGGCGGAATTGATCGACTATTTTGACCTTGAATATATACCCAACACCTTGATGAACAACTTTCGTATGATCAAAGTTTGTCAATATATTCTTGTGTGTGCTATAACATTTCTGGCAGCAACAGAAAATACCAAACCTACTCTTTATATCTTGTGTGTTTTAGATCTATCTAAAAGCTGCTTAATGATACTGACCAAACTATTGATGACATATCAATGTAGCTCTGATTTTCCTTCATATAGATAAATCAACCACTTTGGAGTAAGAGTGTGTTAAGTTGATTATATTTAGATAAATATCAGACGACACCAAAATAACAACGCTTCTTTGAATCCAGCTTGGACTTCAGATGGATAAAGAAACATGTGCATGGGAAAGAGCACTCACCCAGCATTCCGCCAGCCACCAGGATGTCAAAGAGTGTCTCTGCATAGCGGCGATAGTCGAGCTTGGCACCAGAGGCGTCAAGGAACTTCGCGACGGCTTCCAAATCAGTGCCAGTTTGATTCAAGCCTTGAACGATACTTTCTTGGAACTGAGTAGGGTCAAACCTCTCCTTTTCATCTGTCGGGGTGGGGGGCAGAGGGGGAGCCAGTTAGCCGCTTCGCTTAGCTGTTCATATCCATTGACACTTATGCATGGGGGCGGCGGTTAAACTTACCTCTTTTCCTAGTTTTGAAACGCTGGCCGGTAAGCGTTGGCTTCTGCTGCTTCTGATTATTCATAAAAGACACCCTGAAAGAGATTTCAATCCACGATTTAATTGCTCAGGGACTGCTTGAGATTTATTCTGACAAATGTAATGGAGGAGTCATCAACAGTAACCAGAAGTAACAGGTTTACTGCATTTCCAATAGTGCTGGGCAATACAATTCCCGATGTTTTATTTTTATATCTGTCAAAATGAAATAAACTTGTTAATTTTTTCCACCGATTTTCTTGTTTATAGAAGTGTTTGGCAACAAAAAGCCAATCAATTCGGATGATCTTAAGGTGACATTCACCTCCAGCCAATTGCTTTTGTCGATATAGAATGAAGCCACGCCCAGGTAGGTAGCACTTGCAAACACACCAAAATTAGCAACTCTGAGAAGGAGATAGCTGATGTACCGTTAACAAATAAGGGCCATATACATTGATAGCTTGCCGTTTTTTCCTGGGTATTTTAAGTTCCGACCCAAAGCAGACTGTCGACGAGACATGCCGACAAAAAATGGCAACAACGAAAACTTGGATTTATTTAGATTTAGGCTGTCTTGCCATAATTATTTTTATCTACATTTTATTTAAGTGAAATGTTAATTAAGCAGCTGCTTAAAGCTGCAGAATTTTTTATTTTAATGTGATATCATTATCGAATGGTATGAAATATTTTATTGTGATACATTTTTTGGCCATATTGCAGAGCAATAATTTCCAGTGAATGTCTGTCAGTTACACACTGTTGTTTGGGATGCTTATATCTATACAAACAGGAATTATTTATCTCATCACATTGTAGTTGAAATTGAATCCTTCCGTCTTTTAATGGGAGAATTTAGTAGCCATGGAATACATTATGGAAAATATCTGAGATTATCAGGGTTCATTCAAGGAAATTTAATTCCACACTTTAAGCACAACCATTATAATAAACTTCCCATGTGATCTTTATTAATTACAACAAATCCTAGTCTCATTGTCGGGTTGTATTAATCTCACTGTCATCGACTAGTCACCATTGTCTTCGGTATTTGCAACTGATTTAATAGATTGCTGGATTATTCACGTTTCCCTGCCCATTAAATAACAAAAGCAGAGGTAATATCATAGGATCTTTTGTCAAGGACTTTTCAAGCACTTCAGCACAAAATGGGCCATTTAAGATAACCCAGAACTCAAACTTCTGAGGGTGAAATTCAAGCACCTCAAGGACCTGGTAAGAACCCTGGATCAACCCTATGATCTAAAGAAAACACCTCTGCCACAACTGCAATTTAGACACTGTAGAGTTCAAGCCCCCAGAGACACGTTAGAACATTGTGAATGGTTTGAATTTGGCCAAAAAAAAAAAAAAAAAAAAAAAAATTGACGTGAAATACTTAAAGACTCCATGGAAATATTCACTTCATACTTAATAAAATAAAAACGTAATAAGATAAAGGTTAATATCACTATAATAGTGTTAAACTCTTCCATTATATCCGTGCCCGTTTAATAGGCGTCACATTCATATTCATTCTGTACAGAATATCTGATGTACATTCAAATCAAAGCTAGCAGCCACCCTGCCTCCTAGCCCTGCCATGGCCTTTCCGTGTAAAAAAAAACACATTTTGTACATTTTTGAGTTTAAGGTTGTTTTGCTAATTCTCTGTAGGACAACGCACCAACCCCCGTCGACAGTTTTTCCTAATATGTGAAATTGAACTTTTCCGACAGAACAGGTTGTGATTTCTTGGCCAACTAAGTACCAACTTTAGTGCTGATGCACAAGGCCTGGCCATGCGCCGGGCAGCAATTGTTAGCATGCTAGCCGGGCCTGGGGCCTTTTGACCAAATACACCATCCAACCGGTGGCAGCTGAAAAGCGAGGAGACCGCGGAGTCCACCTGAAAAGCAGCCCGACACAGCGGCCCGTAAAGCGGCTGGATGGGCACACATAACTACGTGAGCCGGCAAACGGCAATGCTATATGCTAACTATCGTTAGCATGCAGCTAATTTAATCAAGCGCTGGCTCTCCGTGGACATTTTTGACAATTTAAAGGCAGAAACAACCGCTCTCGCCGCCTCAAACCTATAGATTCGCGTCAAACAACGCGTCGATGAACCGGGGCGCGCTCCGCGGGGCGGCGGGATGGTGGGACGAGAGGCTCTCACCGAAATGAAGGCTGATAAAATACGGTGGGTGGCAGGGAACTCAGGCTGGCTCTCAGGTGTGACTGTGTCGCGGCCCGAACAAAGAGACACGCCGTCCGAGGGGCGGCCTCTTCAGGCCCCGGGACGCTCAGCAGCGCCGCCTGCGGTCGGCGGAGCGGGGAGGGGAAGGCGGAGGAACCGTCACTAATCACGCGAACCACTGGGTGTGCGGAATGCAAGAGATGCAATAAAACATGGGAAAAGGGGTAGAACGTATACTACAATACACAAATGAAAAACAAACTCACTGGAATAGCTTTCTTTACTCATAATGGAATACTTGTGCATTTTGCAGATGAATGAAGCATAATTTACCTGTGATTCTAATGTATTATATACATAATACACACACACTACATATACTAATTTATTGTTATGAATTATTATTATTATTATTATTATTATTATTATTATTATTATTATTATTATTATTATTATGTTTTATCATGTACAGAAATAAGATAATAAGATAAGATAAAAAAATACTTTATTATCACCAAATGGAAATTCCAGTGTTGCAGAAGCATTGACATACACGTCAACGGCAGGCAAACGGCAGTGGGCCCAGAGAGGCGCTCGCCGCGGGTGTGAGACGGGCCGATATCAGCCTCTCCGGGACTTTCGTGATGTGTGAAGTTAAGGCGACCGGTCTGTACATAGTCGTTGAGGGCAGATGGAGGGGACTTCCAAGGCCTCTTCGGTATCGAAACAAGGCAAGGACGTCTTCCACGGCGCTGGAACCTTCCCCTGGCCCGGGCTGAGGTCAAAGAGGTGCCGTGGAATCCCACGCTGCTGGTCCGCGCAGGCCTTCGGGACCCTGGGCCTGACATCACCCGGACCCGCAGCCTTGTTCTGGTGCAGTCGCTCCGGCCAGAGGAGGATGGTAGAGGAGGGCTAGTCCCAAGATACAGTATATCCAATGTTATTATATAAATATCCAATATTACTCTTGTGAATATGACTTATTCACATATATTACTTATTCATTACTCGTACCTGTATTACTGTATATTACTGTGATATTACCTATATTACTGATTACTGTGTGAAACCCATTACTGTTCTTCTTCTATTGATATTAGTTACTACTTCGTCCCTGCCGCAGCCGTTTGTGTTTTTTAATTTTCAATTTCATCTGGTATAAAAAAAGTAATCTGTGATATACATACAACACTTTAATATACTTTAATATACATACAACACTTTAATATACTTTAATATACATACAACACTTTAATATACTTTAATATACATACAACACTTTAATATACTTTAATATACAAACAACACTTTAATATACTTTAATATACATACAACACTTTAATATACTTTAATATACATACAACACTTTAATATACTTTAATATACATACAACACTTTAATATACTTTAATATACAAACAACACTTTAATATACTTTAATATACATACAACACTTTAATATACTTTAATATACATACAACACTTTAATATACTTTAATATACATACAACACTTTAATATACTTTAATATACAAACAACATCAATTCGTAGATTTTATTTTATTTGTTTTTTACAAATAGGTTTTATTGAACACGTTGACACAAAAAAAAAAGCAGCGAATAGAAAAAAAAAAACAACAGAACGAGAATGATGATGTCGTGAAAGCCACATCTCAACGCGACAGAAAGTTATGACGTCAACGTAGAATAAACAAAAATGTCAAAACAAAAACAAAACACAGTTAATGACGCTGAACGGATGGGCGTGGAGACAGAGTCCTGCTGCATTCCAACGATGTCTTACAACTCGCAAAATCCAATTTATTTGAAAACCCGCCTCAAACTTTTCCAGAACAGGAGCAATGGAAACATATACATACACAACAACAAATACAATGTTCAACCATAATCCAACGTCCAGAATAGTTCCTAGGGAAATTGAGTTTCCACGTAGGAATTATAAAGATATATAGAAACGTGACATATTTTCATAACTTGAAAATGTGATATTTTTACATTACAACGTACTACTGAGGCGGGGAAGGCATTTTTTTCCTCACGTTTTCAATATTACAAGGAAGACGTTTAGCTCATGGGTGGGGAATTATAAATATCCGAGGCTCAGGGAACGCATCATTAATTTTGTAGGCATGACGTATGGGGAGCGTATCCGGAAGTAACGCTTTTTAACGGCATGGGAGCCGATAGGGCGCAAAGCTTCCCCTCCCTGACAGTCCCTCCGATAAATAAACTCCATAACATACTATTAGTAACACATATAACTACTATAAAGAATACATATAAATAGTATAAAGAATACATATAAATACTATAAGTAATAGTTATAAATACGAATGTCTTCCAGCCTCCCCACGCCGCTGTACTCCCACGCCGGACGGGGGCAGTTCAGCGAGGTGTACGAGCCCGCGGAGGACTCGTTTCTCCTGATCGATGCCCTGGAGAAGGACGCCGAGAGGCTGCGGCTTTTAAGGTCTCTCTCTCACGCTCCACGTCTGTCTGTCTGTCTGTCTGTCTGTCTATCTATCTATCTGTCTGTCTATCTATCTATCTATCTGTCTGTCTGTCTGTCTATCTATCTATCTATCTATCTATCTATCTATCTGTCTGTCTGTCTGTCTGTCTGTCTGTCTGTCTGTCTGTCTGTCTGTCTGTCTGTCTATCTATCTATCTATCTATCTATCTATCTATCTATCTATCTATCTATCTATCTATCTATCTATCTATCTATCTATCTATCTATCTGTCTATCTATCTATCTGTCTATCTAACTATCTGTCTATCTATCTATCTATCTGTCTGTCTGTCTGTCTAGAATAAGTAATATTGATAGTACCCCAATTACACTATTAGTCGCACAACAAAAATCTGTCTATCTATCTATCTATGTATCTATGTATCTATCTATCTATCTATCTATCTATCTATCTATCTATCTGTCTGTCTGTCTGTCTGTCTGTCTGTCTCTATATATCTCTCTCTCCATCTCTCTACCTCTCTTCTCTCCTATATCTCTGTCTATATCTATCTCTATATCTCTTATCTCTCAATCTCTCTCTATCTTTATCTCTCTCTTTCTCTACATCTCTCTTTCTCTATTTCTCTATATCTCTATCTCTTTATATATCTATCTTCTCTCTCAAGCAAACAAACTGGGCGATAGAAAATACAATAATTTACATTTACAATAATTTACAATAATATTTCATTTAATATTAATTGACTATATGATAATAGCACAATATCATACACAAGTATGATAATTATCAATTCATTTATTCTTAAATTTTTGGTCTATTGTTTATATCCAAAAACTGTGATATTTGTTTTTGATACATAAAATATCAATATTTTAAATATATTTTTCACATATTTAAAGTATTTATATCAAATATTTTAGATACAGTTGGTATCTAATACTCATCGCCACAAGTATTCTTTCAGTCGGAATGAACTATTGATTTAAAAAAAGAGGAGTTTGATGTGTTTTTTCTTTTCTCCGTCCAGGCCTGCAGTGTGTGTGGAGGTGGGCAGCGGGTCGGGCGTGGTCTCTGCCTTCCTGGCCTCTGTGATCGGACCCTCAGCTTTATACCTGTGAGTTTTGAGGCCCGTGTTGCTGATGAATCACTTTAAATAAATGTGACATTCACCATCGTGGATGTTGATTTTTTATTTTTTTTGTTGCCGTCGTCTAAAGCCTGGCTTTACACTGAATCCGACAAACAACGACAAACCAGCTGCCTTCATTTCTATAGAAAAGTCGGATCTTGCACGTGATAAGCTCCACCCGTTTGCCATGATTTCCGCCGGAGGGGAAAAAAGTTGAAAGAAGAGACCGTGTTCAGATCCCACAGGAAAATCGGCTCGATGAGAAACCTAAACACAGGTCATCCGACGACCGCTAGGGGGCAGGATCCCAACGTCGGATGCGTTTCCTGATTCAGTGTAAATCAGGCTGAAGGCATGTTACAAAGAGCCGTGTGCTCTCTCAGCAGTCAAACAGTCAAGATATAGTAGCCTAGGGAAGTTTTATCTGAATTCCTGCAATAAAATGTACATTTACAATCATGAAATGGTACGGACATCATTAGCTATTATGAAATAATCCTGAAATAGCTTACAGGGATACATATGTAGAAAAATGGGTGTTAGTGTCTTTTGTTCCAATTATTGAACTGTGCACGTTTATATTGTGTCAACAATGGGAAAACCTTTAACTATAAATCACAAACCTTAGAGATAAGGTTCAAATGATAATAAATAGATAAAAACCCTGACATGGCCAAATGAAGGTCTGGAATACTGCGTTTCCATTTGGAAACGGGACGTTGTGAGTGCGCTGATTTGTCGTCACTGAAATAATGAGGACATCGTTTGAGAAGGAGACGTTGTGTCAGTCGGCGGCGATGTGGGAGGAGCCATTTTCCGACGCCGCGTCATGTAAATCAAATAAACCTGGAATTTTGAGTTGAAACCGATTCCCCCCGCTCAGGTGCACGGATGTGAATCTGGCGGCGGCGGAATGCACCGCGCACACGGCGTCCTGTAACAAGGTGCCTCTGCAGCCCATCCTCACAGACCTGGTAGGATCATCCCGCGTCAACAATGATTAAAAATACAACGATGACACCAGCGCCTGGCTGGAAGTCTTTGAGATCCACAGACACCTGGTTGAAATTAGAGATGGTCTCATCGACAAACACAAAAATAATTGAAAATGTGATGCCAAGAGCATGTCAAAAATCCCCCCTTGCATTATTACTTGTTGCATTATTATTTGATTTTGGGCTCTGTTTGAGTGTGAAAGGATGGATATAGATAATTTACTTTCGACAAAATGTGAAAGAGTAAATCAATCGCATTGAATATGAATTACGGCTTTTTTTTTTTTTTTTCTTCTTTGCTTTGGAATTTTACTTTAGTCAGTAATTATGTTCAGTTCTCGTGTGGAAGTGAGTGAACCCAGAGTCAGTCGTTAAAAAGATTTATCCGCTGCTTACGAATCGTTTTTCTCATCGGAGGCGAACAGATGTTTCCCTGCGATTTAGGAATGCAATCTTTTAAGTTGAACACATTTGCTCTCACAAACTTCCTCATCTCAAACTGCCCCCCCCCCCCCCCCCCCCTCATGTTCCAGGTTGAGTGTCTGGTGCCCAGGTTGTGTGGGAAGGTGGACGTCCTGCTTTTCAACCCGCCCTACGTGGTCACACCGTCGGAAGAGGTCACCCGCCCTCTCTACTCAATGTTCAAAATTGGGGCAAACCTGGGGTCGTATTTAAAGCAGCGCTATGTAACGCTTGGTATTTGGCGCCCCTTCGGTATCTGAGTGCAGCTGCACTTTTACGCCAACGTTGTGAAACTGTGTCCGGCGTCCGAAAATAATACATTTTACCGGACAAAGGTGAACCGCGTTTCAAAAGCAGTCCATGTTACAAACGCAGATATGACGTACACCTCGGTCGCAGTCCCCTTGCACGGACCTCGCCGCTTCCGCGAGCATTCAGTCCACGGCTGCCCAGAGCTGCGGGGAGAGAGGGCGCAAGGATCCCCCCCCCCACTCCCGTTACCGCTGTAGTTACCAGATGTGCTCGGCCTGGCAGATCGGCTCGCCCGTGCGAGTCAGAGGGTGAAGCGAACCCTGTGGCGCAATGAAAGTAATGGCCGCCCCCGTCGTTGGGGAGGTGGAATCGGCCACGTTTTGTACGAGCATTAATGCCTGACATTTTGACCGGCAAGTTTAGAATTTATCGTTTTCTTTTTAATAAATTTAACCAGGCAAAAAAACCCCCGTTATTAGCAACTAACGAGCCGAACATTATGTAAGTGAAGATACATAGTGTTGCCTTAATTGTACGTCTGCGCTGTTCCAGGTCGGCGGCAGCGGCATCGAGGCGTCCTGGGCTGGCGGGAGCAGGGGCCGAGAGGTGATCGACAGATTCCTCCCCGCCGTGACGCAGCTGCTGTCCAACAAGGGCCTTTTCTACCTCATCACCATCGCAGAGAACCAACCGGGTGAGTTAGAAAAATCCCAATTTGAGCCCAACGCACTGCAACATCAGAAAACACATGCAAATAGATAAAACACAAATGCAAAAGCCACAGCGCAACCGAAGTGAGCAACAACGGATTTATCTGCAATAAAATATATTACACTAAATTACTTAGTGTCTGTAATTGTATAAGAATTTATATGAATAATAACCTGGTGTCCCAACTATCACCAGACCAACCGTTCTGCACGAGACCACCGTGTCCAAATCCTCCATCTGCTTCCTCGCTACAAGCACCAAACAGCCTCCATGGAATTAATAAATAGAAAAAAACAACTTTTATATCAATCCACATTTTTTATTTAGGCTATATAAAGGTGGTGTGTAGAATTTAAGGAACGGACTTGGCAGAAATGGAATATAATATTCGTGAGTATGTTTTTATTAGTCTACAATCCCATAAAAATGAGAATCGTGTTTTCATTACCTTAAAATGAGCCCCTTATATCTAGATACAGTAGGTAGTGGGTCTGCGTCCACGAAGACGCGTTTTTCGCCTACGTCATTGGAAAGGAGGGGTGAGGGGAGGGAGGGGGATTCGGTTTGTAGCAATCCGCAGCCTCAGGGCTGGATGTCACTAAATTTGACTTTACATAAAACATAAAAAAGCATGAAGACAAAGTGCAAAGAAACAATTATCAAAGGACATAGAATGCATGAAGTAAAATAATACATAGTGCATAAAAGTTATGGTGCAGTGGAAGAAATGAATCAAAGAAACCTTGTTTTACAATTTCTTAACAATTATTTTGCCTATTCCCCGAATACCTTTTCAAGGTGATATCCTAGCCCCGGAGAACTGCTCTGGAGATCTTCTCTTTGTTAACAACTATTTTGCCTATTCCCAGAATAGCGATTTTCGTTGAACGACAATGTTTTAACGATTCAAATCTTTTGGGTGAAGGAACTGAAATGAATCACTACCTGAAACGGTTCCTTCATCGGTCAGTCCAGTTGAGCTCTGTCAGTTGAGAGCAAACCTGATTCCGAATCACGTTTACTCAGTGAGTGTATCCCTGCGAAAGAATCACTGGATCAGTGACTCAGTGCAGTAGAGTAGCGAGAAAGCGGATGGAGGATTTGGACACGGTGGTCTCGCGCAGCGCAATTGGTTTGGTGATAATTGCAGCTCCAGGTTATTACTTGTATAAATTCTTATTGATAACTACACACAACAGTTTAGTTTAATATATTTTATTGCAGATAAATCAGTGCATCCATTGTTGCTCACCTCCTTTATGTGGGGCTTTTGCATTTTGTCTATTTGCATGTTTTTCCTTATGTTACAGTGTGTTGAGCTCTCAGGGCTGCCATACAACTGGGATGGAAACTAGTCATGTGGATTTCAGCGGACAATCATAATTGTCCATTTTCTCCTTCCTCCCACACAGAGGAGATAGTCGCTTTACTGAAGGAGAGCGGCCTGGAGGGGGCGCTGTGCCTCTCCAGGAGGGCCGGTGAGGAGAGGCTGTCCGTCCACTGCTTCCAAAGGGTGTGAGGACGTTAAGACGGAGCGGCTTTTCCTCGCAGCGCATTAAACCATGGATTCAGAAAAGGACTTAAGGACTTTTTTTTTTTTTTTTTACAAGACTCTGTACCGTACAGACTCAATCAGGAAAAAAAAAAGGGGGTGAGTCAGGAGTCACTCCGTCAGAGTGAATCTTTCACTCAAACTGAAACTGACTGAGGACTTAAGAGTCCAATGCAAAATAGGCATTTGGCATAATTCATATTGAATGTGACTGATTTATGCTTTACACCCCCCCCCCCCCCCCTAGAAATAAATAACTTTGACAGAATGAAATTATTCTTGTGAGAATTCCATTGACAACTCGGAACCGACAAGTCTTCAGCCTCTCGTTCACCAAAGTGCTTAAACAAACTAAATCCACTGAACAGTCGGAAAATGGAACTACACTTTTAACGGAGTGACTCGTCAAGAACCAAATCTGGAAAAAAAAAAGTCAAACCGTTGATCGCCAGTGGCCACGAACACCGCTGAAGGTAAGAGGTTTGCCCAAGTCGGGACTAGTATCCGAGGTTTGTTCACTCATTTCAAAGCAAAAAACAAAACACATTGATTCTGGTGAAGTTAAGTTCAGGTTTATTTCTTCAAGGACAAGCAAGAATAAATTGCGCTACGCAGACAGCAGTCACAGCAGGAGCGCTGGAAATACATCGGAAGCAACTGAGTAACAACTTCTCTCTTTCTAAGTTAATTACAGTGATTAATGGAATGTCACTTTTGGTGGTTTCCAGGTTTTGTGTCCAAGGAATGATTCCAAATATGTAAACAGACGCAGCAAGGAGAGGGAGGGCCTCGGCACTTCCATCGGCATCACAAGAGTTGTTTCTGTTAAAAAAAAAAAAAAAAAAAACATTTAGGTCAAAGCAACGAATCCCTGTTGTGGCTGAGATGTTAACCTCGAAGCATCGCGTCAGAAGACTCCCCCTGGATTACGCATGACTTGACTCGGAGGGGAATAACGAAACGACTCCATTTTGAAGCATCTGAAAGTATTTATGTTTGGATTTATCGTCATCGTTCTGACTGGCGGACCTCAGCAAACATTTCAACTCATCTTTACTTCTGCTCTTTGTCTCCCGCTCTCTGTGCCATTTTCAGAGTAGAAAGAGCAGGGTTTTTTCGGACATAATACATAAGAACATCTAGGGGCGGTTTTGCGGACACGGATTTGGCCGAATCTTAGACTAAACCACATTTTTAATCTGGACTAACTAAAACTGCCTCTCAGACTTGCCCTAGTCTTGATCTAAAAAAATCTGGTTTCCAGAAGGAAGATTAGAGCTGATCTAGGTCTAAGTAAAGGTTTAAATTAATGCTGGCCAGAGGCAGGTTTATCTCTGGATTAATGGATGTGGCCTCAGACCAGACAGAAGGAGCTGACTTGTCCTTCATGACGTTAGTCTAGAAATAATTCATCTCAACTTAAGCAGCATCTCAGAAAGGCTTTTTTGAACTCTGGATTAATTTAAGTAGGCTCATCTTAGTCCTGATTTGGATTAAACCCTGTCTACCCCGCACTCCCTGGGATGTATAATCACCTGTGAGGGTCGGCACCTCAGGTTGGGAACCACTGATCCATGTGTTTAAGAATTGGAATTGCGAGCACCAATAACGCTTTTCACTTGGCATTCTGGAAACTGCCCCACTCTGTTCCGACTGATATTTTTAAACTTTCTCAAAGTTTATTAGTAGGGATGGCAAGTTTGAAACGTTTAGAAACTGCCGGTCCAACAGTGGCATCTACCTGCAGAAGAGGTCATTGCAGCCGTTAAAGTGTTGAAGCCGTCCTTTTCCCCAAACCCAATACCTATGTCATTAATAGTTTTCACACACACATTCGGTCACAAAAAATATATATACTTTGTTCATTTTCCACGACTATGGATGACCACCCCCCACCCTGACCATTCTATGAGCTCCAAGCGATGCGTCCGTCCTGCCCAAGCCGCACGGCACCACTGGCCACCAGCTCCAGTGCTGCAGGGAAGGCCTTGTGCTCGGCCTCGCGGATCCGTTCCGACAGGCTCTCCTCCGTGTCGCCCACGTGCACCGGCACGGCCTCCTGCACCACGATGGCCCCGGCGTCCACCTCTTCCTAAAAAAGGATGCCCACAGATAATGGTCATCAGAAAAAACAAAAAGTGAGATGACAATCCGGTTTATACTTTAAAGGTGAAGTGTGTAGAATTTAGGGAACGGACTTGCAGAAATGTCATATATTCATAAGTATGTTTTAATGAGTGTATAATCCCATGAAAATAAGAATCGTCGCGTTGCCGTTAGAATGAGCCATTTTTATCGCCATTGGGTGCGGGTACACTTTCACAGAGGCCGTCATGTGGCGCCGCCATGTTTCTATAGTAGCCCAGAACGGAGAAACCAAACACTGGCTCTGGAGACGGCCTTTTGCGGCCATTGTCTCTTCCACGGAGGCCGCCATGGGGAGAGGTATTCAGTTGGTTGGGCAATATGGCATCTATACATTTTTTCAGACAGGATCACGATCCATGATCTGATCACGATTCTTTTCCATGTTGGTTTAAGACTATTTTGCAAGTTACTAAACAGTACAACAGTGACACACTGCAATTTAATGAATGGGCGTGTTTACAGTCGAAATTAAACACGCCCTGTCAGGACACATGAGAGGGAGGAGAAATTCCAGCTGGTTGGGAGCCGCCTGGTAGTTTGCTGGAAACTGGCTGGAAGTTGGTTGGAGGCTGGTTGTAATTCGGCTGTCAACCAGCTGGGACAGCCCTCTTCAAGTGGCTCCTTCTGTATGTGTGGTGTACATAACATGTCAAACTAGCTTTACACACAGGGTCCCTGGTGAAGCAGAAGCATTAAGGTCTAAAATATCTGGTGGGATGGCTGAAAAGGAAACTGCAGGGCTTTAAATTAATTTGGAAAAAGTATAGCAATGCAAGAAAGAGCTGTAAAGTTAGCTGATAGACTGAAAGGATTATGGAAGTTGATGGGAAAGTGGAAAAGTTAGCGCATGATGCATTTGGGATATGTTTCGGATGGAACTTGGAGCAAAGAGAGTTGTGAATATCATTTTAGTAAGATATTGGTTCAGCAGAGCAAGCTGCAGGGCGCTGTGATTTAACCAATAGTCAAATGGTGCTCTGTGTGATTATGGTTAACTAGTGGTGTTTAGCAGACTAATTGAATTTAAGTGCCAATTTACAACAGTAGTCTATGCTAAGGTAATTTGAATATATATTGATCTCCTGAACTTGAACAGTTTGAACTGTTGGATTGTGTTCAAAGAGATGATTGTGATATTGATCAAAGCGGTGTGGCGTTGTAGCAGGTTTTAAGTTGCTGGGAAAAGTGTCTGTTGGTTCATTAACGCAACTTTGGTAAAGATGAGTATAATGAGAACCTCAGAACCGTAGTTTGTGAATATTTTTGTGAAATTTTGTGTAAAAGATTTTATCACAAAGTAAATTGATATATATTCAATATAAATAGGAAAAAATATTTTTGTGATGTCGCGGAGAGCAGATATGATGCATAATAGTAGCAGAAATGCATTCGTTTTTAGTTTGTAAAGTTTGAGTTATTTATTTTTCTCTTTGAGTTTTATTGTTTTTTTGTTCTTGTATCAAAGTCATCTCCTGATTGAGATACGATAATCCTTTATCTATCCCACAGTGGGGTAGTTTGCAGTGTTACAGCAGTAACAGATTGGCACAATAGCATGAAGTATTAGTAAATTGGTAATTCTAAATGAAAGGATATGATAAATAATTACACAGTAAGATTAGACATTATACATTAAATCGTTATATTACATGAGTAAATCATCAGTTTTGGTGTGATATACAGTAGTGTTTGTGTGTTGAAATCCGTAGCGGTTATTTTCGGTAAGGCTGGTAATTGTTTGAGTGAGAATTCTCCAACAAAAGTGTCCCAATTACGCGCATCGTCTGTACCGTCGGAGAGACACAGCTCCTGCTCCGTGCCCCCCGGGATGGTGCCTGAGGCGGCTGCCTATCTCACCTATAGGAAGAGCCGAGCCTTCGTGTATGAGCCATAAACTGCAACTGATAGAATGTGCACTATAGCACCATACTAATGATGTCTTTGTGGGCAGATCGAAGAGACATTTTAGTTGCTCGTGATCTAACATAGTCATATCGCCCACCCCTACTCACTGCTAGATGCCACTCAATTCTAAACACTTCACAAAAGTGGTTAAATCAATAAAGACCAAATAGTCATGGGTTTTATGACTTTCATTTGTACATACGACCTGGATCACGTCCCTTGTTTCAAGGCTACATGCTCACGCTAACACGAGCTAGTGGCACCATCTTCTGACACTACATAGAAACTACAATGAGTACACGCGCATGATCGTAGAAATGCCCAGCCCCGTTGATGTAGAGCAAACCTTTCGTAGGTTGACTAGTTTGCTATATAGGTGTGAACTATTTTTCTTGGCAAAATATTTGAAACTGGGTATAGTAGTTATAAAATCATTTCAAATCAATATTCCATCTCAGTGTATTCTCTTCTTTAATAACTAGCCCTCTGTTAGGCAGGATAATGTGCAGCCAGTCGGCCATTATTGCAAAATAACCCCCCAAATACAAGACCCTGATTATCCTGTCTGGGGTTATTTTGCAATAATGACTGGATGGCTGCACATTATCCTTTACATATATCTCATTTCCCTAAAGGTGTGGAGTTTGTTTTACCAACGGAGTACTTACGGCTACAAAGTGCACTGTGCAGCCGCTGACCCGTGTCCCAGCCTGAAGAGCCTGTTTCTGGGCATTAACGCCCTTGAAGGACGGCAGCAGCGAGGGGTGGATGTTCAGTAGTTTACCTGAGGTACAGGAAAAACAAGCTGTTTTACATCTCTACTCAGCCTACGAGCACATTTTGACATATCACAACCCAAGTGGAGGGAAAAAATGTATAGTTTTCCATACTGAAAGTTAATTTTTAGTGTGTTAACAGTATATTTCACACAATTTTTGTGAAGTCTATTTTTGGATACTTCTTATTTACTTCATGCACTTTTTATAAAGTACAGTTTTAATTAGCTAGTCATTGATAAGCTACAAGTGTAATGTAAGTACACTTCTAAAAAGTACATTGCAACATGAACCTAACTTTAACTTTAGTATACTTGTGAAAAGTGTTATTTAATATTTTTATACACTTAAGCACATCTTAAGTACAATTTCTAGACACTAACTTCAACTTAAGTATTATATTCATATTTTAACAATGTTAATTTAAAGGCACTTGTTCAAACTGTTTGTCTCGGCAACACACCGTTCCACTTCTTGACGAAGGGTCCGGTGAGGATCCTCATGAAGCCGGCCAGACACACAACCTCCACCTTGAACTCCTCCAGCACACGGTCGATGGTGCCGTCAAACTCTGCCCGGCTGCCGTACAGCTTGTGATCCACCACCTGGGGGCGACAAAACAACATCATATATACAAAAAGTTTGGGATATTTGGCTTTCGGGTGAAATTTATGGAAAATGTAAAAAGTTCACGCTACAGTGATTTTACATCATGAAAGTAGAGCATTTAAGTAGAAGCATGCAATGGTGATTTCCTCATCTCATGCTGTTCACAAGTCGACTTATTGTCTGCTGAGGCCTGGCCCCCCACTCTTCTTGAAGGGCCCTCAGGTCATTGAGGTTCTGGGGCACAGAGTTACGAGCCTCTACACGACGACTCAGCTGATCCCATAGGTTTTCTATGGGATTCAGGTCTGGAGAAAGTGCAGGCAACTCCATTTGAGGTGCCCCAGTCTCCAGCAGCTGTTCCCTAATGATGCCACCTCCATGAGCTGGAGCATTGTCCTCCATGAAGATGACCTTAGGCCTGTGTTGTTCATGCAAGGGCACAATGACTGGATGAATGATGTTATTCACTTTGTGAATGGTACAGTGATAAGGCCATACTACGGCCTTATCACTGTACCATTCACAAAGTGTAGGGCAGTTCTGTATTGACTAGACACACCTGCCCACACTGTAACACCACCACCACCAAAGGCTCATTTGGTGACAACAGTGGCTGATGCGTAGCTCTCTCCTTGACGTCTCCATCATTTCTGCTAAACATGAATTGACTTTCATCAGAGAACAGCACTGAGGCCACTGGTCCCTCGTCCAGCGTAAATGCTCCCTGGCCCGTGCAAGATGATGATGCCTGTGCCTGGTGGTGTGGTCAGGTATCCTTGCAGGTCGTCTAGCACGCAGACCACGCTGATGGAAACGGTTTCGAATGGTCTGACGTGACACTTGGTGCCTCTCACCTCCCTTAAATGTGCCTGGAGTTGAGTGGCATCATCATCCGGTTCCGCAGGGCACTGTTCACAATGAAGCGCTCATCAGTGTGAGATGTGGCCAAAGGACGTCCACTTCTATGCCTTTCTCTGACTCTTCCAGTCTCTGTATCTCTGTTGCAAGCTGCTGATGACACTCTGTGACGCTCTAAGCTCAGTGGCCACTTCCCTCTGAGAACATCCTGTTTGAAGCCTCGCTATGGCGAGGTACTGTTGATCAGTTGTTTGGTGTCGTCTTGGTCTCATGATGTCAACATGTGAACAGCATGATGAAGAGGACTGATTAAATACCAATTCTAATTGAACCAGGAAATGTATTGGTCGATTCATGGATCAAACACCTGTTGTGAATTTTGCCGTTCAGCTCCTTGTTAGAGAACAGAAAGTTGTGCAAAAGGTACTGAAACATTGAACAGTTGGACATGTGCGTTCAAAAGATTAGTGAAGGTCAAATTAAGTTCACCTGTAAAGGTTAAAGTGCATTTTAGGTTCATCCTGAAATTTCACCCAAAAACGGATTATCCCTAACGTTTACTTTTATTACCATTTTCAACAGCCATTGATTTTTAGATATCGGTTATATATACTGGTTCCTAAATAAACATCTCTACCTAGCCTAAAAATAACATACATTAAATACATTTTAACAAAAACAAAGTAACATAACACATTTGCTCAAATCGTGCCAACCTTTAGTTAGATTTTTGCTGAAGAGATTAACTACCTGAGCATCATATTAGGAATGAATTTAGGACAATACCATCAAAGTGTTGAATTTCAACACCCAGCATTAATTATATATCACTAAAAATAAAAAAATTAAAAAATTTAATACAATACTGATATATTATCATATATTATGATATTTAAAATACTATATCATTAAAATATATAATAACTGTTACAATGTTTTTTAGTTATAAACATCCATTTGAAAAGTGTTATACTAATAATACAATTATTTTTAGTATTTCTTTTGAGCATTGACCATTTTTCTAAACAAGCAATGTCTCTCACTTGCCTTGATAGAAATTGAGCTCCCTACCACTTGATAAATCCCTTGACGCTAGTTGATTCATTCAAATGTTGACTGACCCGCGTCTGGATGCCGGCCAGCGAGGCCCTCTTCAGGCCCTGCACCCCCGGCCGGTTGGAGATGACCACCACAATCTCTGCTGAGCTGGAGGGCCGGCGGGCCTGCTCCATCAGGGCTTGCAGGTTGGTGCCTGGAAAACACAACCAGAAAAAATATGTATTTTAAATGCAAGGGTAGCGCTTCATTTCATCCAAACTTACAGAATCCAATCCAACTGCCGGAAAACTGAAATTATGAAATCACAATAACATAATGCACTGATGAGAAAGCGACAGAACGTCACCTGTGCCAGAGATGAGCACACCCACTCTGGCCCTCCTGTTGGGGGCGCTGCTGCCGTCATGGTGGCAACCTCCGTTCTGCTTCTGGATGACCGGTGCCGGACCGGCGGACGGGCCGGCTCGCAGACTGTGTTTCAAGTTGCGAACCACCACAGATTCTGCTCCTGTACACCGACACACCGACACACACACACACACACACACAGACACCGACACACACACCGACACACACACACACACACACACACACACGCATTAGCATCATGACACGACATCCTGGGAAGCTTATTTATTCATTATTTTATTTATCATTACCCGGCTCTGTTGAATATCAAATTCTAATTGGTCAATAGGGGAAATCGGTAGTCAGCGATTTTGGAATAGTGGCCGCTGCCTGTTAATAATGACCGTTGTTACAGGCAACCACTCTGCCTGGATTCATGTCTCTTGTTTCACACTGCCTACATGCTAACACTAGCTAGTGGCACCACCTAATGATCCTACAATTGAAGACCTGAAGAGATGCATGTGGATAAGTCCAATTTCACATTTCACAAAATACCCATTCAAAATATTAAACTCTTGCAACAAACTTCATATCCGACAATATAAAACGAAGAAAATTAGTTGCGTATATAAAATAATGACGTGAATTATTAACACTCATGTTGCCTGTCATCATATTCACTGTCAATACATCTCCATTAATATGAATGAATTGTGTGTATTTTTTACCACTTCACTGCAAATTTAACACTATATAAAAGGTAGTTGTAAACAACACGCAAACTGCTTCCTGTTGTTTTGGAGAAGATCATGCCCTCCCATTTTCTCCAACATATTTTGTGATGAGATATCAAAGATACAAGCACTACCGGTTAATGACGGTCGGATCGTTTTTTTGGGATTATTATAGTATAAGGGCTTCCTTCCGGGCATCTCACCGGGCTGCTTGTGGGCCAGCGAGCCCACGATCCAGGCCTCCTCGTGGGCCTGGAGCTGTTGCAGGACCCTCTGGGCATCGGGGGGTGCCACCACCAACACAGCGCCCAGACCGCAGTTGAAGGTACGGGCCATCTCGTCCTCGCCCAGATCCCCGGCCTCCTGCAGCCAGGAGAACACCGGAGGCGTGCTCCACCGCGACGCGTCTGAGGTGGAGGAACACACAACTCGGTTAAAGAAGCAGCGGGAGACAGAGAAGCAGCAGGAGACAGCGTTTACTTCAACAGATCTGCCAACCCTGGGAAAATATTTACCACAACAATGTAAGAGGGAGTCTCTGTGGTGTTTGAGTTACTGCAGCTGAATGACTCCATCAGCTATTCACAAAGTAGCTGTCTTGTAACTAGGCTCATCACAATTACAATTACATTACATTTATCAGACGCTTTTATCCAAAGCGACTTACAATTATTCAAACACCGACGGACGCAGCCATCAGGAGCAATTAGGGGTTAAGTGTCTTGCTCAAGGACACTACAGCATGCTAGCAGGAGGAGCCTGGGATCAAACCAGCAACATTTTAGATTACTAGAAGACCAGCTCTACCTCCTGAGCTACCATCCCCATATCCCCATATCTACCATCACATCGTATGCCAGCCACTACGGCTAACTACATACAGTATAGTATAATTCATATCATCAGTATATACCCCCTTGAAATGCATCATCTCGCAAAGTTACTGAACATGTTTACCAACTAGAGATGCACCGATGCAATTTTCTTGGCCAATGATCAATGAGGTTTTTTTAAGTCTGACCTGTAGATTCCGATTTCCAATCTGCTGTACATCAATGACAAATACAGTACATCCCGAACTACACAAACCACAACTGCACATACGAACTACCGTTGCAATTTACAGTTACCAGAATAGTGAGATTACTGATTTTGACACTGTTTATTATTGTTCATTATTCACTATGGAACAATAATAGAACATGAAATTATCCCCGAGTTCCAATTAAATAAATCACATGGAACGATCACTGAGTTCCAATAAAATGGGACCGTTACAGTTACAGTATAATTCAACCTGTAACTGGACATGACATAACTAACAAGGAAATGTCCAGTTCAAACTTCAAATGAAAGTCTCTTTCACTTTAAGTGCAAATGTAACTTTATATTATATTTATATAGTACTTTGCAAATAAATTGCAATCATTACAAAAATATAAATAAAAATAAATGGCCAACTCTTCTCTGACCGTGCATTTAACCAGCTGATCAAATCGAACGACTTGTTTTACTGAGTGACTTGTCAAGAACCAAGTCTCAAAAAAGAGTCAAACTTTTCATCACGAGCGGAGCTCGGCTGTGACAGCGACAGATACGCAGTTTGCACAATTTTGGAATATTGTCAGTCGATAAATACATAACTTATCTAATCTTCTTTGTTTACCTTGAAGTACCTCCAAACAGCCGACATTTTCTTTCTTTCGCTCTTTTTTTTGGGCGTCAACTACGTTACATTACGTTGGTATCATGTTTGCGTATCTCAGCATCTTTACGAGTACAGTACATGAGCACTGTATAGGGTGTGTAAATTTGACCGGCACAGAATCCGATATATCTGACACAGATCAGCCGGTGAGAACTGACTAATTCCGGGCACCGGCCGACCGATCGGTGCATCTAATGTTTTATATGTTAACATTACGGTCACATTTTTGTGCTTTATTAGCTCTCCCACGTCCCATTTTACCACCTTTAACCCCCACAACCGCTGTGTATCAGCGGATGTTGAGTGAGAAGAGAGGGAGGGCTCACAGAACCAAAGGTCGGCGCATCTGGTCCAGCCTGAGGGATGTAGTTTAATTACCCAATATATGTACAGTATTGCTTTGTATTAATTGATTTTAGTCATTAAATTAAAATTACAATTATATATTTATATATTTTTTTGCGTAGTGTTAACTGGCATTTCGTACTTGCGTATTTTGAAAAAGAATTGCGTAGGTGGTACACAAAATGTGTGCAGGTTGGCAGGTCTGCTTCAATGAAAAAAGCGTGATTTCCACCATAGGCGGTGCTACAGACTTTTGCCTGGGGAAGATATAGGCCTATGTACTACCTCAGGGTACTACAATTACACTTGTCGCTGTAGAATCCCTCTCAGTCAGACTGTCTTTATGTCGGAGGGCCCTGAAAATGCCACTCTCCTCATGCGTGTGTGTGTGGGGATGGGTGATTTACCTGTTGCATACAGGTATACAGCCACCCCCGATCCCAGGCCCAATTACCTAAACACAAGACAGGTGTGCTTGTGCTTAAACCACACCCACGACACACTTGTGGTGTGGGTGTGGTTGTCTCATGTTAAGGAATATAAAAACCTAAGCCTACAAAAATACGAGAATCCATTTGGGAGCTTAGACATTTCTCTTAAAAAAATGCCTGAATACCCATGCACAAGTAGTAACCGTCATTTGTGGAGGCTAATCATCGCCTCTTGACAGCGCCCCCTGCAGTGTCCCCCTCACCTAGGTCCACGGCCAGCTCCGGGGGCAGCACCCTGGGAATGTTCTCCACCAGACCGCCCCCCGTGATGTGGGCGTACGCCTTGACAGCTCCGCTGCGCAGCACCGGCAGCAGCGCTCGGCTATAGATCTTGGTGGGCGTTAGCAGAACCTCGCCTGGAGAACAATTTGGGAGGGTAACATTTGTAAGTCTTTTATTACAGTGACATGGAAGATGGGTTATCCAGAGGTTCGACAGAGTAGGAGATTTTGCCATTGCGTGCGAGTGGTCCACATAGTCAGAATCACAGTTTAAAAACCATGTTTCCGTGTTTAAAATTCCACGAGAATGGAGTTCATCCCAACTTCACATGTTTTAAGACACTTTTTTTTTTGCAATCTTAAGCATATTTCCCATACTGAACGTATATTTTTAGTATATAAAGTTTGTTAAAACATCTCAATCCCCCAAAAAAAATCAAACCATTCATCATTATTTGGCATTGAGAGCCATATATACTTAATACTATTTTTTTTTCCGTCCCTATTAATTGTGAATTCTGTATGTAACCCCTTTTCCACCTATATAAACAGTAATTTATCAAAATAGTGAGAAAATTGGCATTTTTAAAGTATATTGTTGAAAATTATAGGCACATTGGGGTTTTCCAAACTATCTCCTTACCGAGCGTCCGGCCTGGCTCTCCGAAGGGGGTGGGCGAGCTGTGGCTGATCCCGGCCCGCTCCAGGACCTTGCGCACCAGGCTGAAGCCGTTGCTGTGGACGCCGGAGGAGGCCACGCCCACCAGCAGGTCACCCGCGGCAATGTCCCCTAGACGGGGCAGCAGGGCGGCCCGCTCCACCGCGCCCACGCAGAACCCCGCCAGGTCGTACTCCCCAGGGCTGTAGACCCCCGGCATCTCCGCTGTTTCACCCCCTGGAAACATGAAGATATCAGATGAATCAATCTCATTATCTGCGGTATACACCATTCTGATTGGGCAATAGCACCAATCGGCGGTTGGTTATTTATGAATAATGACCGTTGTCACGGGAAACCGCTCCTCTGCCTGGATTCACGTCACTCGCATCACGTTGCCTACATGCTAATGCTAACACTAGTTGTAGAAGTGTTATCAAGTGACACTATAGAAATTGCAATAAAAGACTTACGATAGGCATATATATAAAATTGTATATTAGCTATACAATAACTTCAAATCATTATTCCGTCTCAATGTAGTCTTTTATTTAGTTAGTAGCCACGTAAAGTAGGGCCAATGTGCATCCAGCTGATCATGATGGTAAAATCACCCCCTTTAGAGTAATACAAGCTCCCTGTTAGAGGATTATATTGCGATCACGACCAGCTGGCTGCACACTATAGCTTAACTTTACGTTACAAACTTCCCAACCATGTCGAACCTACCCAGCAGAGCGCAGCCGGCCATTTCGCAGGCCTTGGCCACGCCTCCGATCACGGAAGAAGCCACACCCACATCCAGGGTGCCGCAGGAGAAATAGTCTAGGAAGAAAAGAGGCTCCGCCCCCTGAGCCAGCACGTCGTTCACGCACATGGCCACCAGGTCTTGGCCCAGGGTGTCGTGCTTCCCGCAAGCCTGGGCGATCTACCAGTGACGAGGAGAAGTAATATGATGAGACAACATTCAAACTTGCAGATTTTTTTCTCTTTTAAAATATTATTGCTATCCACATGTCAATATTTTTTGGAGATAGATAGCATTTAATTTTACAATTAAACTTTTTTAAATCAACCGAAATGACCAACCTTAAGCTTGGTTCCAACCCCGTCTGTCCCGGACACCAGGATGGGGTCCATGAAACCTGCTGCCTTCAGGTCGAACAGACCAGCGAACCCCCCCAAATCTGCATTACATCCTGGTTCAAAGATCAAGAGTCAAATACCACAATATTTTTTGGACAAATACATCCATCGACAATTTCACATTTTGGTGCCGACTATTGGATTGATCAGATGAATGGGGATGTGTCCAATTTCACATTAATAAGAGTGAATACGTGAACATGTAGGGAGTTTTTTGGAAGGCAAATAGTTTGCTACGTTATTCAAGTTCAAGAGATAATTTGTCACATTGTTGCAGTGTTGTTACGTTGCGGACTATTTTCTTAGCGGAAGCTCATTATTAGTTCTAAACAATATACTAGTTATAGTTACTAGTTACAAAAACAACAAGGTTATAAAATAATTTCAAATCAATATTCCTCATCAAAGTATTCTTTTATTGAGTACGCAGCTGTGTAATAAGCAGGATAATGTGCTGCCTGACCCTTCAGAGTGACAGCCCGCCGGGGGTTAGTTTGCCATAACAACCGGCTGGTTGCAGATTATCCCTTTGACAGCCCTTAGTCTGTTTTTGGAAAGTAAGGTTACCGGGCCGGGAGGTGGCCTTGGCCAGAGGTTTGATCATGTCCACCAGCCTGTTTCCAGCGGCGATGTCCACTCCACTGTCCTTATAGGTCAGACCTCTGTCGGAGACACAACCAGGAAACCGGGAATCAAACACTTCGAAGCTCAATCAGTAAAGAGGAATAATTATAATGTTCCATTTCAACAATGATACTTGCATATATCCAAAACAATGTTTTTATTTGGTTTGGCAAATACAAAATGTATATAGTTAAAAAATATGAGAAAAGAAAATTTTAATGTGAATGATATAACTCAAAAAATTGATCAGCAGAATCCAAGGTCCTTGCACAGGGAACAACTTATTTGATGTCCTTAACCAATACTTGTTTGGTTAAATAACAACTAGACCTGGGGTCTCAAACTAAAATTACCTAGGTTACCCAGGTTGTTCTCTCCTCGGGGGGGCCACTTCAACAACTATAATTAATTATAATAACAATAAACTATATTCAAGTTATTCATATTATTCTAATATTTATTTATTTTCCAACATTTTTGAAACAAAATCCTTTGGCATCCGGTATCCATGCGGTATCCCTCACAAGCTTGAATCACGGCAACGAAAGTCGGAACAAACTTTGAATGAGGCCTTGTAGATCTAATAGTGTAAGACAGTTAGTGACGTGCTGTTCCCACTACGCACCGTGATTTGCTTCGTTCCATAAGGAAACTGAGCAGCACAGCGGAGACCGTGATGCCCAAAAAAAATCTTTTTGCGGAAAATACCACTCAGGTTATGCATTTGAGCCATTATGACATGCTTCTTGTTGTTGTTGTTTCAGTGTGTGTAGCTAGTTTAGTTGGTTAGTAAATGGGCAGCCAAGCCCCTAGTTCTGAGCCAATGGGGTTTGAGCTTTACTTCCGGCTCAGTTTTATTAACTCTGTAAACTTTCACTGATGCCACCTAATTAGATCTACAAGACTTTATTTAAAAAGTTTGTTCTGACTTTCGTTGCCGTGCTCAAAGCTTGTGGGAGAGACACTCTCAGATGCAAGGATCTTTTGTTTCATGTAAACGTTGGAAAATAAAATAAATAGATAAAATACTTTTACAATAAAAACACACATTGTGTTGGTTTGGAGAAACGCAGTGGATCGGATGGAGCAGGTGACCATATAAAGAAATCCGTGATGAGCAGATGTCAGCTTTCGCCGAAAGTAGAAAATACCTTCAAAAACAGAGCGTTCACAGCAGTCTTTAATGATTACTCTCAAGAAAAGACTGGGGAAAAATCTAAATTGGGTATTAAAAAAATAAGTAAAAGTATTTGCGGGCCAGATTAATAATACATTTGTTTCAGACACCTGATCTAGATGTTCACCTATTCTATAGTCAAAGTGCAATTATCCTTGAAAAACCATAAACAAAACAAAAACATGAAATGAATAAAATGACAGGTGTATATGCAAATAGTGTTTTTAATAGAAAGTTCTCGTTGACAAACAATCCCCAAAAGCTACACAAATACAGAAAAAGCACACCATGCACAGTTTTTGTTTTTATGAAATTGAGATGGATACCATAATATGCATGTTTCTAAAAAAAAAAAAAAAAAAAAGACAAAAATAAAATAGAACGAAAAAAAAATTGCGAAGTGGTCGCTACAGTATATTCCAGCTAAATGCTTACTGTAGACTATTAACCGAAAGCTAAGCAAGTGTGCGTTTGTGATTTTTTTGTGTGCATGTCACACACACCTGGGCCGGCTCAGGAATGCGATGGCCCGGTGGCCGATGTCCCGACGGTACACGGCTCCGGGGAAGCCCACGGCGGCCACGCCTTGGTTGGCCGCCTCCAGCGCTGCCGCCAGTGACGCGCCCACGGCTGTGACTGTCAGGACACGCCCCCCGCTGGAGACCACATCCCCTTCCCGCAGGCCGGTGCCGGCGTGGAACACCTGAAGCCCCGCCTCCTGGACCTTGGACAGCCCTGGAGGGGAAGGCAGAACTTTAAATTTTAATCCAGTATTCGAAGGATCGTTATTTTAAACTAGGAGGCTTTTAAACTAGTTGGAGAAGAATTTAAAAGTTAATCAATCGTTTATTAATCGACTGGTCGGGCAGGTCCAAATTTCTCTGCCAGATTGATTATGGGTGGAATTCTGAGGAACAATTCACAAATATATATACACAAGAAAATAAATTAAAAGTACAAAAATTGAAAAGAGGAATAAATACTACAATCCACAAATCTGTATTAAGATTTTTCAATTGCAAATATAATTAAAAAAATCTCTAAATCCACAAATACTGCATTCCACAAATCTGTATTAAGATGATTAAATGTGTATTTGGATTTATTTTATGGCATACAAATGGAAATTCCTTCCATAGAAGGACAACTTTAAGACATTACTTTTTAGTGAATAAGGTATTTTGAAATTATTTGATGTCATTAATAAATACTTGATTTGTTAAATAACATCTAGGTGTTCACCATTCTATAATCAAAGTATAAATTTAATAAAATAAATCATAAAATTGGTAGATTATGTCAGTGGCATTTTTAAATCCCATCAACATGTTTTATTTTTTCCTTCACCCCATTTAATCGGCTAAAAAAAATAAAATAAATACGTACATTTTACGTAACTTCAAATAAATGAAATGAGCAATTTCCATAGCAGCATTTCCATAACAGCGTACCTGTGATCTGGACTCCTTTCTGGTAGGATCCGGGGTAGCCCGGGCTGGCCATCACCACGGTGACGGCGGATTTGTCCCCGTGCCACTGGGGGGCGCTAGAGGCCAGCGTGCCGTTCAGCGTGCTGAGCAGCACCTCATACAGGTCGCTCTTCAGGAGGGGCATCAGGACCTGGGGGGGCAATGGAAACGCACGCAAACATGTTTTAGAAAAATCTCATGAAAACATTGTGATGGTATAATTGAGATTTTTATTGCTACCAATGGAGAAAGTACCACAGGGATATTTTTTACCAGTTTTTTCAAAATATATGAAGGCTCTCCCAAAACCTACAAAATGTCTCAACCGCTTTACCGCATCGAGAACTCATCTATACAGGAGTTAAAGGAAATATTGATTATTTCAAATAAGTTTAAATATTATTAGACACAAATAAATAATATCAGGAAAGGCCCAGTGGACCCTGCATGGGAGGAAGCTAGTCATGAAAATGGATAGCTGGATAATAAAGAAAGACAATACCCAGATGATGGTGGAGTCCGATCACATGATTATGTTATTATGAAAATATTAAACACATTTTTGTCGAAACACACCTGACATTCCGGGTCCCCAAAGCGGCAGTTGAACTCCAGGACCTTGGGCCCCTGCTTGGTCAACATCAGACCTGCGTACAACACACCTGAGGAGGTGGAGAAAAAAAACATATGAACAGAGGAATAAACCTCAGCAATGGGAGGGATCTTCAGAAGTCGAGCAGGAGAAGGGTGGAATTTCTTGAGAATTGAGAAGAGACCTCTTGCGTATGTGAAATGAAAAATCGCTAAATAAATGGGGAAAATATTCAAAAAGCATTTCTATATAGAACCTTTATTACAAAGGCATGACACCACTGTGTTAAGAGCAAGAAGACGATCCTATTGACCACTAAAAAGGTCACAAACAAGTACAACTGTGCTTATTATTAATGCCTATATACAGTTAGTGATGAAAGACTCTAACGATCCAGTTGTAAGGAACAAATCTTTTAAATAACTCGGCATTCTGAAGTCACTCCGGCAAAAGAGTGAATCTTCAACTCAAACTGATATTAATCAGGACTAAATTAAAGCACAAGAAAAAAAAAAAAAAAAAAGAAGGTTCAGGCATTTGACATTATTCATATTCATGCAAGTCCATCAAAATAAGAAATTGCGACAGAATTTTAAGAACTGAATCAAACAAACAAAGAATAGGACTCGTCATGAACCAAATCAGAACCTTTCACCACGACTAAGAGTTCTCACTTTCAGCGTGAAACTTATCGATTTATAGGCTGGAACTGGTGAATTACACATTAATGGAGCCTTTCAATTTTTGATTTCCATTATTTAAAAGTGTATTGACTTGGGCATCGAACGTAAGGAGTTCCTTTTATTACACTGACCAGATGTTAGCTGAAAAACCTAGACTCTTGCCCGGAGAGTTTTTGGGGGGATTGAACAAGGTATGATTTGTCCCTGATGGGGGTAAAAGGAAGACACATTGAGACATCAGTACCGACGTAGGGAGCTCCCTCGTCCCTCATGCCGTCCACCGTCTTCTGCAGCACCATCTCCTTGATCTGCTCCAGCAGCTCCTCGCTCACCTGGAGGGAGCAGGAGAAGGGAAGGTGAGAGCCCGAGGCCAATGCTCTACACTAATGCTAAATGCTAAGACGGAAAATAATGGCATCTGCATGGGTCAGGGGGTAAAGTGAGGCCCTCCCTCTACCTCCACTCAACCTAGGTCTACTTAATACCTCCACTTAACCCACCATCTCCTCTGCCTCCCTATACCCTGCCTCTCTCTATCTCCTACTACCTCTACTGTCGGGAACTGATGAGGGAACCTACGATTTTCTTAACAAAAATATGCACCTTTTATTTGTCAATATAAAGACATAATAAAATATAAAATGTAGAATTTCCTAATTCGGACGTTCATGTCGATGTCAATACCTGACATGGCTTAATGACACTTTAATCGAAAACCAGCGCATAGGACAACCACAGCAGTTTGAACTCGCAGTTTTTAAATCTCATCCTATTACCTGAACACAATTCCATTCTTGTCTCGGAAACCCATGGACCCCGCCCCCTACCTGAGGTGTGGGGCAGTAAGCCCCCATGCCGCCCGTGTTGGGGCCGAGATCCCCGTCCTGCAGCCTCTTGTGGTCTTGGGCCGGGGGCATCGGAGACACAGAGGTCCCATCGCTGAAGCACAGACACTAGCGGAAGAGGGAGAAGGGAAGATGGGTATAACTTTCTTGAACCACAGTGTTTCCCAACATTTCTTTTTTTTACTGCCATGACACTTTTTTACAATGGAATTATCTTACAGCACTAGACTACTATCCTGTTAACCACTAAAAATGTCAGAAATCCTGTGTTGGTTATTGTGGCCTCATCGTTAGTGATGCAAGACTCGCAAACGAGTCATTTGTAGCAAACAAATCTTTAAAATGACCTGGGAGTGACTCCAGGAAAAAGAGTGCGTGAGTGAGCGGAAATTAGACTCAAACCGAAAAATAATCACTGAGGACTGAATTAATGTCCAAGGCAAAAAAGAGCTCAAGGCATTTTGCACAATTCATAGTGAATGTGACTGATTTAGACTTTGCATTCCACCAAAATAAATATTTTTTGACAGAGCTAAATGATCCCTGTCAGAATTCCATTCACAACTCAAAGCCGAAAAGGCTGACACTTGTTCACGGTACAGGAAGTCCTCGCTCGCTGATGAACAAAGAGTCCGAAAGTGTATCAACTCTTTTGAGCGAGTGACTCGTCAAGAACTGAATCTCAAAAAAGGTCAGAGTGAAACTTGCTCTTGTTCTGATGAACACAGATCTGCCGTTCTGCTGGAACTGAAGAATTAAGACAAATTAGTGCAGCCTCCGAATTTCTATCTTGCAACACATGAAATTGGAATTTGAAACCAATAGAGACATTGAATATCAAAAACATAAAGTTGAAAGTAGAGACGTTGAAACAACTTACAGAAACCTCCTCTCCCTCAAGCAGCTCCTCCACCACGACCGTCTCCCCCGCCGACCCGAACGCTTTGTCCTGCCATGCCGGGAGTCAAGCGACAAAAGAAAAGACAAAGCATTTGAATTTGAATGGACGGCTGGGAAGCGTAGAAAGCATAACAGACGGCGTTAATGCTGCACATAATTTCCCAGCGTTGGAGGCTGCGAGACATTTATTTACCGATTTTGTTATTTAAAATGCGACTTCCAACACCAATTGGAACATTCTGAGTGGGAAGAGCTGGGTGATAAGAGAAATGGGGAAAACTACTTTAAAAAAAAAAGCAGAACATGTGCATGCAAATTAGTCTTTTTTTCAGTGGGTGAATAGAAAAAAATAAAATAAAAATGAAATTGCGATAGAAAATAAGATTGTGTCTGGTCATTTTCCAACATTTACCAAACAACAATTGAAATGATTTATATTTTCTTAATTCAAATTATTTTATTTTTATTATTTTAGTGACTAGTTCATGCCCATTCAAAATCTAAGATGTCAATGATATAGTCCTGTGTTCCACAATGTAAGATGAAACTGCCGGTCAAAGTCATACACCTGGGAAAGACTCTTCATGACTCTAAAAGTAACTGCTATTCGCTGTTTATTGAAAGTTTATTAATATTACACGTGTCGCATGTCTAAATTGCACCAAATTCCACCAGCAATACACCCACCAAGTGTGAAGTAGATTGGTTGTTTAGATAATCTCAAGACATACAGAGATTAATCCTTTTTTTAGTAAGAGAGTAAGATTAAATCATTAAAAAAAAAGTAATGCAATTTTTTTTATTTTATATAATTTCTGCAGTACCTCTAAAATGTGTTTTATATGGAGAAATACTTGGGATACTATATTATTATTTGTGCTTCCACTCCATATTCTCTATTATTTATAGAAATTATTTATGAGCAGGGTTGAATCACAGGCATAAATTTAGATGTTCGGTACCTCCATGATGTCCATGACAGCTTGGCAGGCCTGGTCCTGGTCGGCGGCCACGATGACACCCTTCCCGGCCGCCAGCCCACTGGCCTTCACCACCAGCGCCGGGAAGCTCGCCCTAAATAGGACCAAAGAAAACAGAAACTTTTATGACCTTAATTTCAACACCCACATTAAAACAATTACAAAGTCAGCCTACCATCGCCTAAAGATTATATCAAGGATTAAAGGATTTATGTCTCAGCAGAATTTGAAAAAAACATGCATTTATCTTTAGTGGACTAGATGACTGTAACAGTGCCTTTACAGGTCTCCCTCAAAGATCGATCAGACAGCTGCAGTTGATTCAGAACGCTGCTGCTCTAGTCCTCACTGAGACCAAGAAACTATCACTCCAGTTCTCAGATATTTACACAGGCTTCCTGTTCGTCAATATTGATTTCAAAATACTACTGTTGCCAAAATACATTTCTGATCCTCTGTAACGTTATGAACCATCCAGACTTCTCAGGATGTCCGGGGCAGGTCTGCTCCCCATAGTCAAAACTAACCATGAAGAAGCAGCGTTTAGTTTTTATGCACCATATATCTGGAACAAACTCCCAGAAAACTGCAGGTCTACCGCAACTCTCACCTCCTTTATAATCAAGGCTGAAGACTTTTCTGTTTGCCGCTGCTTTTTACTAAACCAAATGTTCATTTCTTGCACTGCGCTCAGTCACTTTTATGAGTTGATTTTATACATTCTATGCATTCTACTCCTAAACTTTATAATATGTTCTTCCTTTTACAATGTGTTTATTTTGCACTTAGTCTCGATGCTTCAGATGTTTTATTTAAAGTACTTTGAATTACCTTAAAATGTGAATGTGAATACTAGTGGCTTCTGGCGCACTATTACGGCCTTGGCCTATTTGAAATAGCGATCTCAGATAACCGAAAGATCTCCAGACCGGTTCCCGGGGCTAGGATATCGCCTTGACAAGGTAAAACGCTATTCTGGGAATTGGCAAAATCGTTTTTAACAAAGAGTTAAACAAGGTTTCTTTGATTCATTTCTTGCACTGCACTATAACTTTTATGCACTCTATGTATTCTATTTTTTATTTTAAGCATTCTATGTCTTTTTATGATGTGTTTCTTTGCACTTTGTCTTAATGCTTTTAATATTTTATGTAAAGCACTTTGAATTGCCTATTTGAAATGAACTATTGAATAAACTCGCCGTGCCTTACATCGCTCATATATTAAACTAACGCAAAAGTTCCGACCAAATGTGAAAAAAACAAAAACAAGTCAATTCTGCCGATGGAAGGCTTCCTTTCCTGTCCAACGATAAAACCAAATCATGTGCTTTGAAATGCAGAAATGCCAAATGTCATGTGACAAATGTTTACTTTGGGGCGAGATCTGTTACTAAGAAAATAACAAATACTACTACTACTTATAATAATAATAATAATGCCTTGCATTTCTATAGCACCTTTCAATGGACCCAAGGACACTTAACACGTATGGAGGGAGAGAAAATAAATTACAGAAGAGCAGAAAATAATAGTAAGGTTGCCGGGGTGACAGCATTAATCAAGACCATTGGCCTTGGTGTTGAGTTTTTTGAAGGTGTCAATAGATGCGCGTTGTGGATCTCTGCTGGGAGAGAGTTCCAAAGAGCGGGGACTGCCACACTGAAGGCTCTGTCCCCAAAACTCTGCATGTTGGTGTGGGGGGTGGTGAGCAAAACCGTGTAGGAGGACCGCAGAGTCCAGGCCGAGGTATAGGGGTGGAGGTACTGATAGGTACTGTGGAGCAAAGACATGGAGAGATTTATAGGTGAGGAGGAGGATTTTATTTGAGTTACGGGACTTGACTGGGAGCCAGTGAAGGTTGATGAGGGTCAGGGTGACGTGCTGCCAGGGCTTGGTGAGGAACCCTGGCAGCTGAGTTCTGCACATACTGGAGCTTGTCCAGGGCTTTGCTGTGTACCCCGAAAGGACTCCATTGCAATAATCCAGATGGGAGGTGATGAAGGCATGGACAAGGGTCTCAGCCCCAGAGTCAGAGTGATGGCTGGAGTCTGGAGATGTTTTTGAGGTGGTAGAAACCAGATTTGGTGATGGATTTGATATGTGACTGGAATGAGAGGGTTGAGTCCAGAATGACACCCAGATTGCAGACTTCTGGGGATGGCAGATGGAGCAGCAGTCAACATCAAGGAGAAGATCTCCAAACTTCTGAAGCAGCGCCTTGGAAGCCACAACCATCAGCTGTATTTCATTACTATTTAGCTGGAGTAGATTAGATGACATCCAGGTTTTCATATTGTGGAGGCAGTTGGCAAGGGACTGCGGGGGAATCTGAGTGGGTGGTTTAATGCTAAGACACAGCTGACAGTCATCTGCATAGGAGTGGAAGCTGAGGCCGTGTTGACAGATAATCTGGCCAAGGGGGAGCATGTAGATAGTGAAAAGGAAGGGTCCAAGCACAGAGCCTTGGGGCATGCCTTGGTTGACTGGGGCCGGGGTGGAACTGGAATGTCTGATGGTGACAAACTGTTTCCTGTTGGAGAGATAGAACTGGAACCAGGAGAGAGCTGCACCAGCGAGGCTCAGGTATTTAGATAAGCGGTTGAGGAGGATGGTATAGGAAACAGTGTCGAAGGCTGCGTAGAGGTCCAGGAGAATAAGGATAGTGATGTGGCTGGTATCAGCAGAAATTGGGTAATTGGTGATTTTGATGAGCGAATACTGACAGACTGTGTGGCGGACCAAGAGGGCGTGGTCTAGCCGCCGCTGCAGACAGGCGATAGGGCTCCCATCCCGGGGCCGCTCAACTGCTGCGGATCAGGCGAATCAATGGAGGGACTCAAACCCAGAAAATAATAAATGTTTTGTTGTCCCTGCAGTGAGGATTGGTGTGCTTGCGGGACATGTTGGACCGGGCGAGTGATCCAGATAAGCAACCGCCGGACACGATACGGCGGGTGCTCACTAAAGCGTTGAAGCGCATGCACAATTTGCATATTGGCCTGCAAGCCCATGATTTAACATTTTGGCCCACGAGCCACCTTTTGTTTAAAAAGACTGAGAATTAATACATGCCAACTGGTGCTGAGCCAACAGGCCATCCAGGTCCTCCTCCGGGAGCGCACCAGACCTGGCGAGGAACGACCGCTGCCCCCCACCGCTACAGAAGATAACGGGGGAGGATGATCCAGGGGTGTTCCTTGCCAACTTTTAATTAATGGCCCAGGCAGCTGGCTGGACGGACTGCGGGCAGGCGTGGCGGGTCGTACCCCTCCTCTCGGGAGAAGCCCAGCTGGCGGCGCATGCCCTACTGCTGGAGCAGTGGACGAGCTACGCTGTCATCCGGAGGGCGGTGATGGAATGGGTCGGGAGAACACCTGAAGGCCACTGCTTGCGCCTCTGGTCACACCTCTAGGACACTGCGGGCCGGCCATTTCTGGACGCCAAGTAGCTCCTGGACGTGGTCCAGCGGTGGCTACGACCAGAGGAGTGCTCCCCACGCCAGAAGTTTGTGGACAATCTCCAGGCCCATGCGGCTAGCTGAGTGCGTTGCCACTGACCAGTCTCCCTGGCTCCACGCTGAGGCCTACACGCACAGCACCACCTACCACACCTGACCGGAGAGGAGCCCACCGAGGGACCATTGGGGACTGTTGAGGGCCTGGATTCGTTGAGGGACCGGCCAGTACCAGCACCACGGACCTGGCGGCCATCACCATCCTACCTTCTAGGGCCCATCTCCCGCCCCGCCAGAGGAGGGACGACCACCAGAGGGAGTCCACCTCCTACCCCACTCCAAGCCCCCGATTCTTCGAGGGTGGCGTGGCCTCGGGCCCACCGAAAGCTGAGCAGACACCGGGGCAGGTATGCTGGTGATGTGCTTGGTAAGTGTGGGAGTCTCTGCCCATAATTATAATGATGATGATGATTTTGGGTGCAGGAGGAATGTTGTTCCAAGCTTTTTCCTGGTCGGCTGACGAGCCCGTGCGCTGATCCCCTCTGTAAGACAGACAAACATTAAGAAATCGCCCTGCCTTGAGTCTGACCAATCAGCGCCGTGCGGGCGCTGAGAAGTACTCAGGAGTGACCCAGGAGGGGAAAAAGGCACATCACCCAGGCTCTTCCCTCGACTGGGCAGATCATCCAGAGGTGGAAGGAACATTTTGAGGAACTCCTGAACCCGATGTGTATGTCCTCTGAAGAGGCACAGCTGGAAGAGTCTGGTGGATTAGAGTCTTTTTCCTTGGCAGAGGTCACTGAGGTTGTTGGAAAGCTCCTCAGTGGCAAGTCACCAAGGATGGATGAGATCCATCCAGAAATCTTGAAGGCGCTGGATGTTGTGGGGGTGCCTTGGTTGACATGACTCTGCAATGTTGGGTGGACATCGGGAACAGTGCCTTTGCACTGGCAGACCGGGGTTGTGGTCCCTATTTAAGGGGACCTGAGGGTGTGATCAAATTATCGGGGTATCACATTCCCCTGCCTCCCCGGGAAAGACTACGCCAAGGTGCTGGAAAGGAGACTCCAGCCGAATGTGAAACCCCAGATTCAGATTGAACAATGCGGTTATTGTACCGGGCTGTAGAGTTGGTCTTTATTCCCACCCTCATCTATGGTCATGAGCTATGTGATTGACTGAAAGAATGAAATTGCAGACACAAGCAGCTGAAATTGTGTTTCTCCGTAGGGTGGCGGGGCTCAAGCTCCGTGATAGGGTGAGGAGCTCTGTGATCTGGCAGGACCTCAGAGCTCACTGCTGCTCCTCCACATGGGGACAAGTCAAGTTGTGGTGGTTTGGGCATCTTGTGAGAATTTTAGCCTATTAGCCTTATTTGAGTTATAGATCCACCCAGATAGATCTGCGTCTAGCCTCTCAACATCTTTCCAACCCAACCTCACATCTGTTAGTTCTATACATATTTTTATATATATATAAATATATATATATATATATATATATTTCCCTGACGTTCTGATGTAGTGGCAGGCGTCCGGTGCATGGGTGAAGGAGCCCCAGCGCGCCGTGGGGATGCCCTGGCGCTCCATGAAGGCCTTGGAGAAGCTCTTACTGGCCTCCAGCTGGGACGCCTTGGCCGAGGGCCCGAAACAGCGGATGCCAGCGGTCACCAGGTCGTCCACCATGCCTACAGGAAGGAGGGAAAAGAGGAAAGAAAAACATGCGTTTAGGGATGGATAGAGATTATAAAAAAATAAATAAAATGTTCTATTTTTTTTTTTTTCAAATAGAACATTTTTCAACTCTTGAGTTAGGGTTAGAAAAAAATCAACTTGTTTTTACTCATTTAAAAAAAAAATGCAAAATTAAAGTGTTAAAAATTTAATGTTATGTAAAAAACAGCAACGGGTTCAGCGATTACAAATCACAGGATCGACCATTAAAACATTATAGATAAAAATGGAATGAATATAATAGAATAAATGTAATGAAGTGAATGTAATAGGAATAAAGTGAATGTCTAATTCAGGATGTTTGTCCAAATGCAGGTGTGGGAACTGAGACTCACCTGCTGCCAGAGGAACCTCGGGTCCCACCACCACCAGCCCCACATTGTGGTCCTTGCAGAACTGGGCCAGGATGGCATGGTTACTGATGGACACCTCTGCAGGAACAGGGAGGGAGAGAAAGATTGATTGGATAAATATACACAGTTTGAAAAAGATTGGTTCTTTTCATATAATCGTGATCAGGGAACTAAAGAATAATTGTGAAAGCTCTAGAGTTATCCAACACCAAATCAGATTCATAGCTTTTGCTAAACAGTATTGATTATCTTTGTTTATTTTTTAAACCTGAGCTGTCAGCACGCTGGGCATACAACATCGAGTATTTGCATGACATTGCATCTAGGACAGAGTTAGTCTGCTAGTGGAGTTCAAGTACTCAACCTGCAACCAGCTCTTTAATTAATTCTTAAAATCATCAAGAACTGCTATAATAACTCTGTCCTGTGGACGACCTGTAGGATGACAAGAGCACAGTTCTTTGTTCTTTCTTTCAATAACATGTACATTGAAAAACAAACATTGGACGACAACATGTATCAAAAAACAGAGTTAATTTAGTCCAGGATAACTGGAACAGCAATTGGGCACGTGGCCTCTTCCTGTCATAGTTATGGCAGTAAATGAGGAAGAAAAGTGGAGAGGGATGCAATCAGGAGGGTGCTGGGGTGCGTTCAAAGAAGGTGCCGGTGGCGTGAGCCCGTCTGTGATGACACCACCTGTACGTGTGTGTGTGTGTGAGAGAGATGTGTCCAGCGGTGAGTGTACAGGACTTAACCCAAGCCACAGAAGACCCCCGGACCGCCAGAGAAGCCGGAACCCCGAGGAGCAACCCCCACACCATGCCTCGAGGAGCACAACCCAGTCCCAGGGAGCACAAGGAGACCCCGCGCTCTTGAGGCGCACACATACAACCCACCCCCATGTGCAGGCGCAGGACGCAGCTGCAGAACCCAGGCCGTGGGCACCAGACACGGACCGCGGGCCTGGAGCCACGCCCCGCGTCAACAGGCTGACACCCCGCCCAAAGCGCCCCCCCCTGCAGGTGAGTTGGCGGGGACCCCTGCCCACCCGCACAAGAGCGAGGCCTGCTCCTCCGCAGCCAACCAAACGGCCCACCTGGCCACAAGCCCCAAGCGCCCATCCACGTAGCCGAGTGTGCTCAGCACAGGGCGCCCATATGTTAGCCCACCCGCTCCGCCAGATATATGGGCCCACAACCACCCCTGGCACCCGCCGCAGAGAAGCCGTGCAGCGGCAGCTCCGATAGCCGTCCCCAAAAATATTGTCAAATTATTTATCAAATAGAATATTGTGATATTTAACCATGATTTTGTCAATGTTGCCCCCTGGCCCAAGAAGCTCCAGCGATATTCAATTTTGGGAAAGGAGTATTCACCGGAGTTGGTGATCTTGCCGCAGTTGGCCGTGCCAGCGTTGCCGGGGGCGACCAGGACCTGCTGGACATGGGGCGACTGGGCGAGCTTCCAGGCCAGCGCATGCTCCCGCCCACCGCCGCCGACTACCAGCACCCGCTCCGCCATAGCAACTAAGATAAGAGGAACAATACATACTGATTTAAAAACACACACACGTATGGTCAGAGAAAGACACACTGTTGCAGTACATGGATCCTCACACACACACACACACACACACACACACACACACACACACACACACACACACACACACACACACACACACACACACACACACACACACACACACACACACCTTGTCATTTACAGCTAATGAAAAAATAAAAGTTGTTATTAGCTGTGCTCCTACTATTCCCTTTTTAATTAGTCGTAAAGTGCCGATTTAATTGCATGTGAAAATTGACCTATGACAAAAAATGTGTTGGCTTGTTTTGAGTAATTGCTGACCTTTTCTCTCGAGCCTGGGGTCCTAAATAAATAATAATGTGATGTGGCACTAACAAGAACTCGGACGCCGTTTTAGCGATCGTATGATTAAAAAAATAAATATATATATTTATTTTTTTTAATTTCAAAAGGCAGTCAAAAATGGACAACAGTTAGAAACACTTAGAAATGCTAAATCTTTAGCATTAGCATTCAATATCATTTTGTAATGTTGTGCTAATCCTAAACCTAACAAATGCTAAGAATTATTTTGTAATGTATTATTATGCAATGTTGCATTTAGAAGGAGTGACACGGACAGCGAAAAGGGAATTGGGGATTGTACGATTAAATAAATAAATACATAAACAACTCAAAAAAAACAAAAAACGGCTGTCAGAAATAGACCATAGTGGGGAGGGTCAACCCTAATTGAGCCCAAAGTATAAGAGTTTAAAAACATGAAGAAAGGGTGAAAGGTTAGATATAGTAAATAACCAACAGACCACGCGTATAAGTCAATGGGCCAGGCCTCATCACAAGAAAACTAAATGAAATGGATCTGTGCCTCTTTTGCACGGGACAAAGTCATTATCATAGTGATATATAATAAGACATCCAACTCAGCAGGCGTTAATTGTTCCTATTTAATATACAGCATTGCCATGTTTATGAGTAGGAGCCAAATTAGCGATTGTTTTTCTAAAATTGTAGGCTTATACTTATCATCCACTGTTCATTGTGGCTTTATGTATTCTTTCCCATCTTCCCGATAATTTTGAGGTTTATTGTATACAATGAGTATCTTTTTCTATTTTTTATTATCATCAATAGGCAATTATTATTGCCTATTTTTCTTTCATGTGAGCTATATGGGAAAGAGCGACTTGTACCAGGATGATGAGACTCCCCGCAAAATGTGAATATTGGGCTGGGCTTTAATTATACAATATCAAAGGACACATGGGACATTGTAAATCTGATTATTATGAACCTACGGTATTTACGGTTTGGTTTTTTTGCGATCTTTACTTGAACCATTTCACACTCATTTTGAATCAGATTTGCATCACAAAAAATTAAAACTAAATTATTACAACCCCCACAATGTTATTACAAGGATCTAAAAACAATATATTAGGAAAGGATTTTAATTAAAAGAAAATTGGAGGTGTCACATTTGTTCTGGAATGATGTCATTGCTTGTTCTGAATGAGATGAGTGTCTCATGCATGAATGAAAATGTGTGTGTCTAGTTTCAAAATGTCCATTTTCAGAACAAGCTGCCTTGCCGGTGCCAATAAAACCTGCAGCCGGATGACTTTAGCGGATTAGGAGCCGGCTCGTGACTTTAATTTCTGTCTTGAGAAGGAAATCTAGCGACTCAGCCGCTCGTCACACTGACTTGATCTTATTTGCTCTCTCACCATAACATGTAAAAATAAAACGTAAAAACAAAAAAGGTGTACAATTTATCGGTTTTGGGTTTTTGACTCATACAAGTTGTTTTCAAAGACACAAAATAAGGTCACTTAAATTAAGGTCAGACGTTGAATGTAAACCCCCTGTGAGTGTGAGGACTTAAAACTAGTCTATCTGCAGATCCATACTGAACTGAATTACACCAAACCTCCCAGAGTGAGTGAGTGAGTGAGTGTAATGAGTTTATCAGTCCAGGCTGATGAGACTCACTCCCTCATGTGACTCACATGTGGGATACACCAAATTTAAATTTTTTTTTTTTTTTTTTAAACTCCATGCACCCATCCTAAAAATGTTAGATATAATTTTAAGTAACAAAGACGCATGAGTAGCATTAACAAACTGAAGAGGTAATTATTTGGGAATAACTCCCGGTTTTCAACTCTACTGCACACACACACACACACTTTACATAATGTAAAGTTTATAATGTAATAGGGATTATCATTTGGTTCAGTTTAAAAAAAATCCCTTTGCCCTGGTCATATTTTCAACCAAAAATGATCCCTATTACATTACAAACTTTCTAACATGTACTATAACTGCCACCAAGAGGCACTTAATAGTATTAACTGTAATTCTGCTTCCATGACTTGGGAATAAGTCGATTTTTTTTTTTGTAACGTTTGCGTGACGTTTTCGCACTATTTTATTGGTTTCCGGGAAGTTTACAAACATACCAAAGGCAGCAAACGCTTATATCAGAGAAACAAAACTAAATGATAACTAAACACATTAAAAAAATATATATATTTTTGGGAGGGGGGGGTTTTAGGACCTTGAAAGAAGTTCTGCAGGGCCACGTGAACTTAAATATCGACTTCACACAAGAGTGGGGACCGTTAAACGTCACGTCTCCGGCACGTAGCGGTACAAGGGGGGAGCCGTTACCTGGACGAGTGAAGCCCGAGGAGGAGGAGGAGGAAAGTCCCTTCGCGCGTCCAGATGCGGCTCCTTCGGCGTGAAGCTCCAACACTGACCCCGGTCCCCACTGTGCGGGAGGACCCACGCAGACCACGTGGATCCCAAGCGGAGCTCGTCGGCCGTAAATCAGAGATAAAAAAACAAAAAAAAAAAAAAAAAAAATACTTCTTAAAATGTGAACGAAATTAAATGACCGTGTCGCGTGTTTGTTCGTGCGCGCACCCGAGACGCAGTCGAACGACTTCGTGGGCAAAACACTGTTTTCGAAGAACGGAAAAAAAAAAAAATCAATATAAAGAAAGATTGAACTTCCGTGTCGTGAACGGCCCCGCTTGCATTGTGGGTAATGGTGTTGTTGTTACTGTCGCAAAAACGGAGCGCGCAGAGGCGAGGCTCCTTTTGAATGAATAGATGATCATGAAAAAAAAGAATAAAAATGTCTTACGTACATATTTTCATGTGAATTGTGGAGACGGATTTTTATTGTCGTCTTTTACATGGTACTTAAGTATTATTGCCTATCTGTTTTAGAGAGGGCTGCTGTAAAAAAACGTAATTTCCAGGTAAACTTTATTTATTATAAGAACCAGAACACTTCATAATAAAACGTTGAACGTGAGGCTCATACAAAGATAAACACTTACTTGAGTAAAATCTGCAATGTTTGATAATAAAAGTTAACAAAAGTAATAAAAGACAATTCAAGATTCTGTATCAAGCACTCCATTTTTCACAACTTCTTCTGTGACGCTGTAATATTTAGTACTTACTTTAGCGTCCCTCCCTCCCCTTTTCAATTTCTTTCTTGACTCACAGTTAATGCTGCCGTTTGCTCCTGAATTATTAATAAAGTCTTATCTTATCTTAATTCAAAGTGCTTGTTCCGACAGGCCTTTGGATTGTCTGCCCATATTTACGCTCATAACCATCTCTTTTCTTAACCCTAACAAGTTTAATTACAATTTATTTAAAAATGGCCGAGGGGCCTAATTAATACTGTGCTATAATTAAATTAGCACATTGTTGAGGAGACAGGCTCTCGCAGGTTCACCGTTTGGCTCGAAGCTTCACATTCAGTCAGAGGATAGAGCCCAAGCTGCCGCTAGGATCTCAGTTTCCTGCTCAGGGGCGCTACGGCAGGGTGAATTGGATTAGAATATGTATTCCATTTTTAAAAGACATTTTGTTCTGATAAATATTGCACTGCTACATCTTGCACATACGACCACAGCATCCATGTACATCTCAGATGAAAGATGCCGCCAAAAGTCACATACTCTCACACGGTTACAGTTCTATTGTAGATTCGTCCGAGAAAAGAAGATCCCCCCCCACCCTTATAATAAACAAATAAATCTATGGTCCTAGGTGGTCCGTCCGTTCTAGCAGGGGCAGCTGGGGAGCGCTGAGCAGCTCCCTCCCGAGATCCGAGTCCCGTACGGCGAACAGCGTCACGCCGGAGCTGTAGGCGGCCGGGATCACGATGTGCGACGACTTGGGACGACCTTCCTCCTCCTCCTCCTCCTCCTCCAGCACCATGCGCTTCACTTGACCTTGGAGAGGCGAGAAAAACAACATGAATTTATGTGCCGCACTGGGGTGCACTAGAGCTCGCCTGGTGTGCCGTGAAAACAATTACATTTCAACTTCAAATGCATAAAATTGCGAGGCCGCACTAATAAGTCGGTTCCAGCAGAACAAGCTCAAGTTTCACACTCAAAATGACAACTATTAGTAGTGATTCTATTCGAAGGTTTAACTCTTGTTTTTTTGAGTTTCGGTTCTTGATGAGTCACTCGGTAAAAAGAGTCGCTCAGTTTTCACACTCTTCGTTCGTTTGATTCAGTTGGCGTACGGCACGGAGCGAGGCAGGACTTCCTGAACGATGAACGAGAGTCAGTTGGGCTCTGAGTTGGGAATGGAATGCTCACAGGAATCATTTAACTCAAGATTCAAGATTCAAGATTCAAGATTTTTATTTGTCACATTCATATACATACTTCCATACATATATGCAGTGAAATGTAATGCAACGCACCCGGTGATAGCACACAATAAGTCCTAGGAAAAAGTACAAAAATAAAATAAAATAAAAAGTAGAAAATTCCTTTCTAATAGACCGACTAACTGACTCCTAAAACGTAATACAGTAAGTGGAATACTTATAGAATAAGATAAAAAACATATAGAATAAAATACAATAAAAAATAAATTGAAATAAAATGGAATAGGTTGAAGGAATATGGCTATGTATATACAGATATGTGCATTTAAAGTGGCATGTGAATTAAAGTGGCATGTGAATGTGAATAGTGTGAGGTAGTGTTTGGGATAATACAGCACAGTATACAACAGTACGGCGCAGCAATACGGCATCACGAACAACCCTGAACAGTGACACAGTATGCGGTACAGTATGCTACATACAGTACAGTAGGTAGTGGAGCCTAGTGCATGGCTCAGTTAGGACCCCTGGTGAGGTCAGCGTTGACAGTTCTGATGGCTTGAGGGAAGAAACTCCGTCTCAGTCTCTCTGTTCTCGCTGCGTGACTGCAGAGGTGCTTGCCTGACCGCAGCAGCTGAAACAGTCCGTTGTTGGGGTGATGAGGATCCTTCATGATCCTACGGGCTCTGCTACTACACCTCCTGGTGTATAACTCCTGCAAGGGGGGGAGGGTAGTTCCAGTGGTACGTTCAGCTGAACGCACCACCCTCTGCAGGGCCCGCCTGTCCTGGGCAGTACAGTTCCCAAACCAGGCAGTGATGTTGCCTGTCAGGATGCTCTCCACTGCTCCAGAGTAGAAGGACTTGAGGATCCTCACCGGTGGCACACGTCATGTGTTGGTGGAAATTCGGCAGAACTTTTTTAAGGTTGGCCCTGTTAAAGTCCCCAGTCACCACCACAGCCGCGTCGGGATGTCTGTTCTGAAATCCGCACAACACATCGTACAGAACCGACAGAGCTGCGTCGGTGTCCGCTTGCGGTGGGATATAAACGGCTGTAATGATGACCGTGCTGAATTCCCGGGGGAGATAAAATGGACGGCATAGTATGGTCAGCTGTTCCAGGTTCGGCGAGCAGGAGTGGGAGAGGAATTTGGTGTTGTTGGCGTTACACCAGCGGTTGTTTACCATTTTTTGTTTACCACCTGGACGTATGGCTTCATCCGGCACCAGTGGGTTCAGCCATGTTTCCGTCAGGCAGAGGACGCAACAGTTCCTCGTGTCACGCTGGAATTGAATCCTCGCTCGAAGTTCATCCATCTTGTTCTCCAGGGACTGGACGTTAGCAAGAAGGATGCTTGGCAGAGGTGGACGGTAAGGTTGCATCCTCATTCTGACCCGAATGCCGCCTCGTTTACCTCGGTGCTTCCTCCGTGGGCCGGCTCGTGGAACAGCGACTCCATTTTTGTTGTTGTTGCGAGTGTTCCCGCGTAGGATTTCCGCCGGCCACTCTGCTCCCACGGATAAAAAGTCCCAAAGTTGTTCGTTTAGGGAAATTTTTATATCCATGAGTGCATCGCGGCCGTATGAGTTAATTGTTGATGTTTTTCTGGCGAACATCGTGATAAAAAAAGGAAAAAAATACTAAAGAGTAAGAAAGTAACCGGAGCGCCGGCGCAGGCGACCGCTAGGGGCGGCGCCACTATCGCCACGATAGTAACTCTGTCGAAATGATTGATTTTGGTGGAATGCTTCACATTCGATTTGAAATATACCAAATGCCTTGACCTCTTTTGCCTTGGACTTGAATTTAGTCCTCAGAGATTGTTTGCGAATCGAAGACTGGTTTGCCCCACTCTTTTGCTGGAGGGACTCCAAACTCCTGAGTCATGAGTCGCGATTTGTTCAAGACGTTTTTCGTGGTCTATCTAGATGTAGAATAGATAGATGGTGTAGAGAGGGACAGGGACAGCGGAGCACCCACCTTCCACGTCCAGGTCCCGCCATCGTGGGTCAGACTGCTCCTGGGACAGTGCGGACAGGGGGCAGCTGGGCATCCATCGCTGCAGAACGTCCTGTCGACGGATCAGCAGCACAGAGTCACTGCACAGACGCTGGTGGACCTTGTCTTCAGTGACTGAGGTGGAGAGAGGAAGGGAGGGATGGATAGAGAGATAAGATAAGATAAGATAGTATGTTATTGAACCCCCGAAGGGGAAATTTGATTGCAGCAGCTCAATGGCGAAGCATTAAGTACAGAAGCTGGACAATGTACATTAAATTCACAGCATGTACAGTACATAGCTAAAGCAGTCCAACAGTAAAAGCAATAATTCTTGTACATTCTTGAGACATTTATTATTTGCATTATTACTTCTAAGTAATAATACAATTAATAAAGGTCTCAAGAATGTATAGCATAATTATTTCAATGAAATGCAAGAGAATTATTTAGATAGATGGATCACATGAAAAATTGGCAATAGAGAAATAGGCAATATAATAAAGATAAACTTAACTAGAAGATATAAAGAAATTACAATATACAATGAACTTAAATTGAATACATCAAATGTACCTCATAAAATAAATCGAATTAACCTAAATACTGAACATAATGCAAACAATGAACAACACGCCAGAAAAATATACCTCCAAATAAAAAAGGACAAATACAAATTTCACAATATGTAACAAACCTTATGATAATGAATAAAATAAACATAAAAAATAAACCATAAAAAACAAGTGTTTGGTAATGTACAAATCACCTGTTTATCAACAGTAAGGCTGTACGCAATTCAAAACAATAGATGTCGTAGAAATACTTTCATAATAATGTTAATGCACATCTTCGCCCAAAGTAGTGCTGCTATTTCCTAGAGTTTATCTGGCAGCGGTTTGATCCTAGCGACAAAATGTACCTATTGTAAGATAAGATAAACCCTCATTAGTCCCACAGCGGGGAAATGTACAATTGGAGTATGTACTCAGGCGGTAGAGCTGGTGGTCTAGTGATCTAAAGGTTGCTGGTTCGATCCCAGGCTCCTCCTGCTCGCCTGCTGTAGTGTCCTTGAGCAAGACACTTAACCCCTAATTGCTCCTGATGGCTGCGTCCGTCGGTGTTTGAACAATTGTAAGTCGCTTTGGATAAAAGCGTCTGCTAAATGAAATGTAATGTAAAATGTAATATTATACAGACAGCAATCTGCTCTGGACCTGTTGCTCACCGACATCCAGGGGGTTGGTCATGAACACGGCGTTGGCAGCCGCTCCGAATATGAGCTGGTGGTGCCAGGCGTCGGGCACCTCGTGACCCGGGGGCACAGCAAGCTGCAGGTTCATGGTGGCCACGGGCACGGCCCCCCGTCGAATCCAGCTGACCAGCCACGACACCAGCCGCACGCGCCGCCGTGGGTGGAGGTGGAAGAAGCGGCCGAGCACCTTCCCCTGGCTCAGCTGCTCCGCCCCTGAGATCAGCTGAGCATGAGTGGCGCCTGGAGAGCAGCATGAAAACAGAATAAAGAAAGGGAGGCCATGTACACATGGAGGCTGTTGAGTAAGGGATGGAGCATGCAGCCTTTAGCGCAAAATAACCCCCTTCAGAGTGATACTGATCACCCTGTCCGGGGGTTATTTTGCAATAACAACCATCTGGCTGCACATTATCTCCCTTAATTCACGGCTGCTTACTAAATAAAAGGAAAACTTTGAGACGGAAGATTGATTTGAAATTATTTTATAACTAGTATGTCTAGTTTAAGAGCTTCCGCTAAGAAAAAAAGGCTCCACAGCGCCATGGAACCAACGTAGCAAACTACAAAATTTCCCTAAATATTACTGAACTATTTATATGTTTTGGGGGTATTGTTGTTGCTGTCTTGTTGATATGTTCTCCCCATACGAATATCCTATGGTTTCACAGTAGTTCTGTAGAACTAACTCTATGTCCCTAAGTTCTTATTATATTTGTGTATCATTTTATATAATTTATTTTTAAACAGCTACATTTCCTAGAAACCGTTTAAAATGTGTTTCTTTCAAGTAAAATCCTTCAGGGCAGGATTGACTTACATTTCACCCAAAATGTAATTGCAACCCAAGCCCGTAGGTTGCATCAGCGTCCCAGACTTTGGAAACAACAACAACAACAACAACAACAACAACAACTTGAACTTCATAGAAACCAGCCTCATTTCAGATTCATTTTAGCTGTGTCTGTTTTTTACCGGCCTGGCTCCTGGACACCAGGTAGTCAGGCAGCGGCGCGTCGTTCCTCCTCAGACGCGTCTGCACGCAGCGGTCGGCGTCCTGCGGCTCCACCTCCGTGTCCAGGATCCGCAGGACGTCCGTGACAGCCGTGGCCCCGCAGGCCGACGCCCCGATCTGCAGGGTCTGCCTCTCCAGTGCCTCCTGCAGGGACCACAGCATGGCCCCGGGGACCGGGCCGGGGTCCGCCTCCCTCCCATCGGGGCTGGACTCACGAACTGCCTTCATACCAAGCAGAATGCCTGGGAATAGAGCCATCACTTATTACATCGGGTTCAATCTGGCATTACAAAATTTAATTCAGGGACTTTCGAGTACTGTTTTAAGCACAATTTTTTTCTTTTCGTTTTCAAGGCCTTCAACACAAAACAAATTAAAAAAAATTAAACGTCATTTTTGTTGATAAAAACATAATATGACCTTAGTCTCATTGTCTAATACATACTGTACACAGACACACACAATCTCATTTGAAGCCACTATTATAAGTCTCGGTGCTGGATTAAATTTGCATTTCCCCGGTGAAACATTTTTTTTTTTTTTATCACGTTATGTTTTGAAAACCAAAAAAATAAAGATAAACAAACAGTGGGAATATCACAGGTTTTCAATGACCGCACTTCAGCCTAAAGGGGGCTATTTTCAAGGAATTCCTGTACTAAATTTTCTGAGGACGTAATTCAAACACTGTGCATGGTCATTACATAGTTGTTACGTATCGTAATATTTTCATAAAATCTTTACAACACTCGCTTCCATCCACATACAAGTGGACTTTTATCTGTAACCGAGGTTGGAAATTGGTTGGAGTTGAGGAAACTTGTGTACCTGGAATTTTATGTTTCGATCTTTCAATCGTTCATGCCAATAAAAGGGGCCCTTTGCAATGCATTGACATGTATTATTAAGCTATTTGGCAAAACAATAAAAAAAAATACAACTGCCAATTCAAATTGTTAATCGCTAATAATTTGATCGGCTATGAAAATGTCTTGATCGATCGCCCCTGACTGGGAATATAAATAATAAACTATTTATTAAGACACCCCCCCCCCCACCAAAAAAGAAACCAAAACAAAACAATAATCATGACTACACAACTACGTGGGTAAGCCTACGCTGGTCTCGAACAGCACTGTGCCTTTTTTTTTTAAATCGTGAGAGCAAACCAGGAGGATGCGGCTGAAAGGTTTGAGAATTTGAGCACAAAAATGATGAAAAATGATGATGAGGTTAATGACGAGGACGCTAAACGTCCCATCAACGCTGCCGGGTTTTCAAGTGTGTTGTCCTCACACACACAACACACACACACACACACACACACACACACACACACACACACACACACACACGCATTTTTCCTTCCCAATAACCTTCAAGATGAGGCAATATGCAAAGTAATCAATCGATAATCAATCAACGACACCTGAAACTTGCTCCACGTGAGCGTGCGTCCCGGCGTGCGAGCGAAACAGCCTCGAAACGAAACACTGCGCATGCGCAAGCGCACGTCGTCGCTGGCTTGGTCTCCGCTTCTCCGGCGACGCGCGCCCCCTGCTGGCCAGGCTTATGTTTGGCGGAAAATAAACAAGTTATGAATAAACGTCATTGATTGACGTCGAAAAATGTCAACTTTTAAATTTTGTATCAGACTTAGATGTCCTAATAACGGATTTCAAACGGACTGATTATATACACGATGAATGAATATTATAAATATAATATGTCTATTTATATATTTACACTTCAAATTACATTTCACTGCATATATGTATGGAAGTATGTATATGTATGTGACAAATAAAAAAAAAATCTTGAATATTTATAATATATATATATTATTATAAATGTACAGGGACAGAGTAGAGTGACGCGCGGAGCAACAGGACACCAGACACCTGTGGCAGGGGCTGTTGACTATTACGAACTACAACAGCAGCTCCTCCCCAGCCACGAGTGTGGACGCCTCCCTAGCCGACGAACTGAACGACTTTAATTGCGCGGTTTCAGGCTGGCAACAGCACCGCTAGCTCACCAGTTAATTGGGGTTACACCGCTGGGGATGAGCGCGCACTCTCAGTGTATGAGCAGGACGTCAGGAGGGCTCTGGTGCCGTCAGGCGGGCTGAGGAAAGCTGCGGGCTCAGGTGGCATATCTGGGCGAGTGCTGAGGACCTGTGCTTACCAGCTAGACCAGGTGCTCACTCGGATATTCAATGCCTCCCTGGCCGAGTCGGTGGTCCCGTCCTGCTTCAAGAGGTCCACCGTTATTCCTGTCCCGAAGAACTTCTCCCCAGCCTGTCTGAAGGACTACCATCCGGTGGATCTTACCTCAGTGGTCACAAAATGCTTCGAGAGGCTGATTAAGGATTACATCTGCACCTCCCGTCCCCACACATCGGACCCACTGCAGTTTGCTTACCGGCATAACACATCTATGGGTGACGCGGTCCCTAGGTACTGCAGACCACGCTCACGCACCTGGATGGAACAGAAGGGGGCCTATGTGAGATTGCTGTTCATCGACTATAGTTCAGCTTTCAACACTATAGTCCCCACCAGACTGGCTGTCAAGCTGCAGGAGCTAGGACTGAACCCTCCGCTGTGTGCCTGGATCCTGGACTTCCTCACACCCAGGCCCCAGGAGGTTAGGGTTAGGGAGTCACATGTCCAGCACCCCCACCCTGAAAACAGGATACCCCCCAAGGCTGCGTCCTCAGCCCCCTACTGTACCCCTACTGTACTCCCTGTACACACATGACTGTCTGGCCAGGTCCAGCTCTAACACCATCATCAAGTTTGCTGACGGCACCGTCCTTGTGGGCCTGATCAACAACGATGTTAAGGCCTCCCGCACGGAGGTGGCTAACCTGTCACTCTGGTGCCAGGACAACAGCCTCTTCCTGAACGTCAGCAAAACTAAGGAGCTGATGGTGGACTTTAGGAGAGGATTACAACTGAGGACGCACGCACCCTTGGTGATTAATGGGGCTTCCATCGACAGGGTGAGCAGCTTCAAGTGATTGGGAGTCCACATCATGAAGGATTTAACATGGACTTCACATACAGACACTCTGGTGTGAAAGGCGAGGCAGCATCTTTACCACCTCAGGCAGCTGAAGAAATTCAATGTCTCGGTGAGGATCCTCAAGTCCTTCTACTCTGGAGCAGTGGAGAGCATCCTGACAGCCAACACCACTGCCTGGTTTTAGAACTGTACTGCTCAGGACAGGCGGGCCCAACATACCACTGGAACTACCCTCCCCTCCCTGCAGGACTTATACACCAGGAGGTGTAGTAGCAGAGCCCGCAGGATCATGAAGGATCCTCACCACCCCAACAACGCACTGTTCCTGTTGGATGTGGTCAAGTGAACCCAATCACAGGACACACACGGTTTTAGGAGTTTGTACACAGGTTTAATGTGTAGACAAACAGCGAGTCAGGAACAGGCAACAGAAAGGGGGATCAGGAACCAGCAGGGACTCAGGAACTGGAAGGGAATCGGGGCCCAGGGGCCGGCAGGGAATCAGGAATCAGGAACTGAGAGTTCGGGGCATACACTCAGGGAAAAATGCAGGACCATAAATACTAACACATGCGAGAAGACATGCACATCCGACCCCGACAGAGTGAATGGGACCAGGTTAAATACAAAAGGAGTAATGAGGAAGGTGAAGACAGGTGGTGAGACTACTAACTGGGGACACGTGTGCAGTGACAGGGACGTCAGACAGACAGAGCTAGAGAGGGGCATAGGGACCTATAGACAGATGGAGGGAGCTAGAGAGGGCTAGAGGGAGACAGAGACAGACAGACCCAGAGCAGACAGAGGGAGCCAGAGAGGGACAGAGGGACCTAGAGGCAGACAGACAGGGAATCAAGGCAGGGCAGGATGCTGACAGTTCCAGCTGCTGCGGTCAGGCAACCGACTAATTGTACTGTAAGTAGTATACTGTACTGCATACTGTATCACTGTTCTGGGTTACTGCAAAGTGCGCTGTATTGCTGTTCTGTTCGGTGTTACTGTATTGCTGTGTCGTACTGTTGTATACTGTGCTGTCTATATCCATACTCACTTTATTCACATGCGCTTTACTGCAAATATCTGTATATACAAATAGCCTATCCCATATAGATAATTCTATTCCCTTTAATTCTATTTTGTACCACCACTTTGTATTACCCTTTTGAGTCTTATTTAATTTTAATTTTATTTTATTTACATTATTCTCTTCACTAACTGCATTACATTACAAATAAACCTCTTCAATCTTGAATTGAATCTTGAAATGTCACAGCCCAGCTCCTTAGCTGTGACCGAAATGGGAGAGCAGACGGATTTACAAGTGAGGAATAGGTCCTAAGCATATTTATTTCCAACAAAACACAAGGAACAGAAAAAATGTTGAAGTCAGTAACCAGCCATGTGGGCATGTGTGAAAATGTCTGCAGCCAACAAAAGAGAACTACAGCCGTGCCCGCAAGGGAAGGGGCCTCCGTGGAAGTCTCTCTCTATCTCTCTCAAGTTCAAGTTCAAGATATTATTTGTCACATACATACACATACGGTCATATATATATGCAGTGAAATGTCATGACACCCGGTGATTACCCACAATAAGCTCTAACCCTCTCTTTATGTATGTATATAATATGTATATACATACGTATTATGTAATTGTTTATTTTATTTTCTGTTGATTTTGTCTATAGACCAATCTCATTTTGTATTTTATTATGTTGTATTATATATACACATACAAACAGACCAATTTCCTACTTTTTAAAATCAGAATGTGAATTGCTAATCAATTGTCAGTTGTATTCATAACAATTTGTATATATTCCACTTATTTATTTACTTTTTTTTAAACTTTTTATTATTGTTGCGAATAATGTGAGCTGCTGTAACACCTCCGGCGATGAATAAAAACCAAATGATAAACCCAGCAAATCCATCGAGGGATCAACTTCCATTTGGATAAATGTGTTTTGTTGAATACATTCCAGTGGTAATTAGGGAAGAATGTACACGACGAACATGACAAAAGTGTGAACATGCACAGGTAACGATCAACCATTTAATTAGACTGGCTATTTTGGTGTACGGAATTCATAAAGATCCATGTGTTGGGTAATGAAAGCAGTGACAGCAGCAGCAGAAATACAGTGACATCTGGCCGAGAGCGATGGCGGACCAGGCTAACAGGAAATGGAATACGTGTCCCTGAAATGTCCAAAATGCTTTAGTGTGTATTTGGAACCCTCAAAAGGTTCTATGATCGGAAAAAATACTGTTGTTGTTTTTATTTGTCTGTTGCAACAAATCACTTTATAATGGTTTCTGCTGGCTGGCAGGTGTCTGTTATAACCCTATATGGGGATGCCTTCAGCACAGATCTGGTAAATGTTCGAAATCAATGCCCGGATTTAACAATGAGACAAATTAAACAAATGGGGACAAGCGAGAGCCTTTCGATAAATTTGCTTAATTTTAATGCTTAGTTTATCTATTTACGCAGCTTTAATTTTTACACACAGATTCTTGCTGTGTTCTGCCTCCCACGTCTCATTCGTTATTTTCCTATATCAGGACCCCGCCGGCATCAGCACATCACTTACGATGACCTATAATGGTGAGAACCAAAACAACACAAGATCAAAAAAAGGTATCTATCCCTAGAAGTACATAATAATAATAATAATTATTATTATTATTATAATAATTATTATTATTATTATAAATATAGCTCAGCAATACATGGGGTCCAGTTTAGTTGTGGTTGGTAGGTAGATTCTCTGAAACCCAACATAATAACAATAATAATAATAATGAGTCTTTATAATAACCAGAAAGAGAGAGATGAACTTTTCAAATGAACTCAATCACAGAGTAATTATAAAATATATCATTATCCTAGTTATGAAGAAATTCAATGGAACACATCAATATCAATCCCACAAATACAATTTAAATAATACCCATTACTGTGTTTCGATAAACACACTTAATTTCAAAGCCTAACTCTTAAGCAATGGATGGTTTTAACCAAGCCCACAACATTGAAGTGTCCCCAAGTGTCCTTCTGTTATGGCTGTTTTAGGTCATGGTAATATTTTATACATTTTGTGTGTACTAGGTCACCGTACTTGGTCAATTCCCACAACACCTATGTAGCTATTTTGTTCCAAGTTTGAATAATATCTACGGCCTGAGCTCAAACAGCTGCATTTTTATGGAAGTCTCCAAGGTGGCAAGGGAATAATTTCGAGGCAAAAACAAGCTTTTCAGTTCTCTGGCTTCCGTTTGGAACGAGCTAGAAAACACCCCAAAACTGCAGCAGTTTACCTCTGAATATGTTCAGAGTGATGGTTAAAACTCTTTGTCATAAATGATGTATGGAAATGATGTATTCTCTACAATTCTATAACATAAAAATAAAGTAAAATAAATAAATTCAAAAAAATATAAAAAAAATGAAATCCATGAAAAAGATCAAATACAATAGTTGACACTCGACAGTTTCTTCACATTCAAAGAAAATACAAACAAAACATATCTCGATATTGAAAAAGTGAAAAAAAAAAAAAAAAAAAAAAAAGTAAAAATAACCAAATTCTAAACCCTGAAAAAAGTAAAAGTTAAAAGCTGAAAAAAAAAAAATTATAAAAATTAATTATTATTAAAAATTATAAATTATTAAAAAAAAATATTTATATATAATAATATATAATAAAATTATATATTATTATATATAAATTATAATTATGTTTGGAATCCCACCTGTGGCGTGACGTTGTACGCCGCGCGGCCGCCAGATGGAAGTGTTGCTGCACTTCAGAGCCCCGAACAGAAATGACAGGACTGCGTTACAGGAGCAGGAGCGTCACATCTAAAATGTGGCAGTATGGCTGAGATGACATCGATACTGATGTGGTGAAATAGCCTGAAGCGTGTAGTGTGTGTCCCCCACAACACACGCACGCACGCACACACACACACACACACACACACACACACACACACACACACACACACACACACACACACACACACACACACACACACACACACACACACACACACACACACACACACACACACACACGGCTGTATTGGAGAAAAGTCTTCGATAGGCCTCAAATCACATCCAGTGGAGTTACTTGGAAAGCATCATAGAGCTACAGAATAAGAAATAAATAAAACGGGATGATGTGATTCAGAGGCCTGCTTTTGCACGCGTCTTTGGGTGGCGCTGTCATGGCGCGTCGTTCCAAGGTTACTACCCTCCACCCCCCCAGCCTCCCGTCGGCCGCCGCAAAGCTCCGGAGGGTGAGTGTGATTAAAACCGACCCGGCTCTCCGAGCGCGGCTCCTCGAGTCCGATGTGAAGTGTGTCAGACGAAAAAGGATGACAGGTGGTGGGGGGGATCTTCACAGGTCTGCGATGAAAGAGAAGGGGAGAAAAGGTGCGTGAGGGAAGGCAAGGGAGAAAGGGGGAGGAGAGGAGGGCAAGAAGGGCTGTCTCTTGATTTTAAAAAGAAGAGAAGTAAAACTCAGGATCAGTCGGACTGCCCTAAAGTCATCTCACCGGTTGACATTTGAGAGAATCAAAATGAGCGGCTCGTTACGGCGTTTTGACAGCGGCAGTGGTGGACAGTGGTTTTGCGCATGAAATTCAACCGCCGCACGGAAAACATAGCAGTGGCGAGTAACGATCTAATAAGATTAGCTTTGAAAACATTTGAATGACTCGCATTTGGCTTGCAACAACAGCTGATGATGCTGTGACCCATGGGACATTGGTGGTGTGAGGTCCTCAATTTCCCCTCTGGGTTCAGCAAGGTCTTATCTTTGCAGTTTGCCATTTCAGGACAAAAGCCCAGCGAGGGAAAATCCGGGTTCCAAAGTAAAATTCCACTCCGGGATTTTGATCGAACCGGCGGTGCAACTGATGAGTGAAATCAGCTGAATTGGTGCATGGCCGGAGCAATAAACTGGAAGAACTGAGAAATTTCCACCTCAGATATTCGGTATGGGGTATATAATTCTATTGTGGATAGGCCTGCACCCGCGGTCGGCTCAAAATGGCCCCCACCAGTTGAGCACCATGGCAATATATTGTAATTCTCCCTGTAAAACGAGACTTATGGTTTGCCGCCAATGTCGAAAAACGCAATTTGGATATAAGAGCTTCATATACACTCAACACCGCATGCGGCTGCGATGTGTTTTGGGGCGTGTTATTCATCTTTCCTTGCATATTTGAATCATAGTTGGTACATACTGATTTCAAATAGGTCGAATCATTCTGTGGAATCAAAGAAAATATAAGATGAGCGGGGTTCTATAATTAGCTTTTCCCCCCACCACCGGTGATAACGGTTCTTTTGTTTTATCGGTTCCAGTAAAACCAATACCCAATAATCATTAGTAGGACCTTGTTGCACTCCAAAACCGCTCTCCAGCAAAGTGAGCAATCCCTCCAAACCCTTTTAACCAAACCCCAAATGTGTGGGGAAAAAGTAGAAGTGATGAATTAATTGTGAATTTGCCATTGCTATAGCCCCTGTGGGCATCCATTTAGAATAAACCGGGAGGGGAGGCAGAGTCTATTTAAAACTCCCCGACCTCTTGATGTGCGGTGTCTCTGCGGGGATTGACAGGATTAGGCAGAGTCTCTCAGGTAGGGTGATTCATAACAAATAGGAGAAACGCTCACAAAATGCTCATGAGAGAGCATTAGCAGTACAAAGAGGAGGGAACTTGTCCACAGTCTGTTTTGGGGTCAGAAAGACATATGTTGTATCAGCGCAGGGAGGTAAGTTGTTACTATACATGTACTCACTGACATGCACTTGAGTAAATCTTCTAAAGAAACGGGGGACGGTAGCTGAGGAGGTAGAGCTGGTCGTCTAGTAATCGAAAGGTTGCTGGTTCGATCCCAGGCTCCTCCTGCTAGCATGCTGTAGTGGCCTTGAGCAAGACACTTAACTCCTGATGGCTGCGTCCGTCGGTGTTTGAGTAATTGTAAGTCGCTTTGGATAAAAGCATCTGCTTAATGAAATTGAACCGTTTTTGAAACACTACTCGTGAACGGAAGTACTAGGAAATGGTGGCATCCGTTTATTTAATTGAAACAACATTGGCGTCCACCTGAAAGGTGCAGGCGCTAAGATAACTATATACAGAAGCAAGTAACTAGAGTAAAAACATCTCAACAACATTCCTTCATCACGGCTGTTAACAGAGACTGAAGAAGTGGAGGTGCAAGGCTCGCAAACGATTCGCTTGGAGCAAACAAATCTTTTAAATGACTCAGGAGTCACTCTGGCAAACCTATTTGTGACAGAATTAAATGATTTTTGTGAGAATTCCATTCACAACTCAACTCAACACAAAATGACTCTTCTGACTCTTTTTCATTGTTCATTAAGTTTAGTTAAATCAAACCAACAAAGAGTCAAACAAAATCAAATAACTCTTTTCACCGAGTGAGTCGTCAAGAGCCGAATCTGAAAAAAGAGTCGAAACTTTCATCGCAACTGATGTCAGCAGTGCATCGCCGTGGTAAGAGAGTCCCTCAGTGATATCCCCCCATTTTGGATAGCAGATTTGGAGTAATCCTGAAATACCAGCGAGGTCCACCGTCCAACACTTTTTAATAAAGACAAGGTGGAAAAAAGCTCATTAATAAAATCAGAGACGCCATTTTAATTACGCAACACTTGGCTATAATGAGATTTTTAAACCCGACGCCATATTAACTTCGGGCAATTGTTCATCATTACGTTCAAAGACTAGATTTGTCAAATTAGGCATTTTTCAGGCAATTACCAGTGTACTGTACGCAATCATCACTTATACACATTTGGCTGAAGTTGATTTATCCTCGCTCATTAGAAGGAAAACAAGCTAAAATACAAACAAATGCTGCGTTAGTACTTGAAATAGTTATCAGTGATTTTAATGAAGATGACAATACTTGAACCTTTCTAGACCATCCTGATATGCAATAAAGAGGCTCGCTTTGATTGGCTTCTTAAAGTGATAATCCATCAGATCGATTACACTCAAAGTCCCAGAATTTCATTTGAATCTATTTCTTCTTTTTGGTTACTTGAGGAGGTTGCAATATTTTTTGTCATTATTTTTGTGACTCCAAATCAACAGTTTATGGACCACAACTAGTGATGAAATGTTTGGCTCTTTTTTGAGAATTGGTTCTTGGCGAATAACCGGGTAACTCCCAAGTCATTTTTAAAGATATGTTAGTTACGCATAAATCCTACCTGAGTCTTAAATCACTAACCACAACTGGCTACACTGGTTTATCAAACTCAACACAGCTGGCACTTTTTTTGCACGTCCCTGATCAGTGCCGGTAAAGTGTAACCCCGCCACCAACAGTGGAAAGAAGCAAATAGAGAAGCACATGCATGACGCAAATACTGTACATTGAATGGCTGCCTCTCATAAAGTGGCAGCTAAAAAAGTTTCAAATTTAAAATCAAAATTATCTTACGGATTTTCACTTAAATTGTTTGTAGCCGTGCATGAACTTGTCTGATTACACTCAACTGTCCAGCTTTTTCTTTTTATTTACAATTATTTTTGCAATTGCATCTGTAACTTTATAACTTTAGCAATTACTTTTTTTTACTAGTGTGTTTTTTCCGGTGTTTCTCGACATGCTGTGCACCAAATTACTTTTTCAAATTTTTGAGGGATTGAGGAAAGCAAAGTATTCCAAAGTGGCCAAAATGCATGATAACCAAATTTGAATATTATCGGGGCTTCTTCCATACAGTATGTGTGGTAAAATGCCCATGCGGTGGGACGCGATGTTCTGCCCGACTTGCCATTATGGATTCATAACCCTCAGATTGCCGTCACACAGAGCTCCGTTGCCCAAGCGTGTCTTCGTCTTAAAGCACACGCAGCATGCGACCTCAATTTTTTACACTAAAAGCTTTTTTTCTCTCCCCACAACCGCAGAAACCAGCCGAACAAATAATCAGCCAATTCGACAGAGCAGAACGCTGGGTCTCTGTGAGGACCGAATATTGGTTTCCTGTCGCACGCATTATGTGAATTTTATGCAGTTGGAGGCTCTTTAGTCAGGCTGGCGGGTGCTCTGTTCCGTGTCCAGCGGAACGTGTAAAGGGTGTAATTGTGATCTTAATAAAGCAAATAACGGCAAAATGTATCTGGATCGGTGGTACATCTCACCCACCCGCCAGCCTCGGTTGGCAGGAAATGCATTATGATTGGAGTGGTTTATTAAAAATCCTATCAAACGAGTGGATATGATTCAATAATGTAGGCTGTATTTCAAAGGGTAATTCAGAGGGCGCATAAAGACTTTGCTGGTGCTGAGGTTCATCCATTTGGAAACCTGTTTGAGTTCGGGTGACATAGTTTAAGTTGGAGGAGAGGCCTTTACGTGCTTCACCGGTCGATGAAATACCGGAACATTTACATCTTTTGTTTAAAATAAAGTATGATTAAGACACCAGAGTAGTTTTCAAAGTCAAATTAAAAGAGCAATTGATGAATGCCTTCAATGGATACTGTCCATGTGTGATTTAAGCAGTGCCCACTGGTTCTCAAAACCCTTCAAGGTGTACTATGTTTGGGGTTAATCCTTTTCAATGAAAACAAACCCGCCTGAATAAATGAAAGAGACAGAATAAAAGGATCCCTCCCGTCCGTTGCTTCTGCGCTTTTGCCCCAGTCAGGGTCACGGTGCTGTGAACCACTCCCTCCCAGGTCAAACACCTTCATTCGACCAGCAACCATTCACAGCTGAGGAGCGACTCAGATTCCGACGCTCCAACGAGAACCACATTCACAGCTCTGGGCTCTGGAAGAAATAACCCAGGCGAGGACGAGAAACCGGGCGGTGGATAGTCATGACGCACAATCACTTTGTTACTGTGCTTGAGGGTATTTTTCAAGTATCTACACTCCACTACATTTCAAAGCTAATATCTGTAGTTTTTACAGTCAGACATGTACATCTACTACTATTCCCTACAGTGTATACATTATTTTTTTGTAATTTGTAATCCGGGATCTGCGAGAGCACTGATCTGCACAAAAACATGTGGTGATCGTGGCGCCGCCCCTTGCGGTCGCCTGCACCGTGGACCTTTGCACAATTGAGTATTTCTTTCTGTTTTTTTATCATAATGTCCGCCAAAAAAGCATCGGGAGTATCTCTTACGGCCGCGATGCACTCGTGGATATAAAAACTTCCCTAAAAGAACAACTTTGGGACTTTTTATCCGTGCTAGAGTGGCCCGACTGAAATTTTACCGCGCGAACACTCTCAACAACAAACAACGAAAAATGGATCTGCTGTTCCACGAGTGGGCCCACGGAGAAAGCACTGTGATAGACGAGGCGGCATTCGGGTCAGAAGAGGACGCAACCTTACCGTCCAGCTCTGCAAAGCGTCCTTCTTGCCAACGTCGAGATGGATGAACTTCGAGCGAGGATTCAATTCCAACGGGATACGAGAAACTCTTGCGTCCTCTGCCTGATGGAGACATGGCTGAACCCGCTGGTGCCGGATGAAGCCATTCTTCCAGCCGAGTCCTTCTCCGTGTTCTGTGGCGACAGATCGAGGGAGTTGGGGAAATCCAAGGGTGGGGTGGCGTCTGCCTAATTTCTACCAACACATCACGTGTGCTACCAGGGGAGATAGAACTTGGACCATTGCTACACACCGTACAAGAACGGATACAAGACCGTCTTGCTCCCTGCTTTCGGGAAATCAGATCATGCCATGATTTCGCTGGTTCCGGTTTACAGGCCTCTGATCGCGCGAGAATTGGTGGTGACGGGGGAAGTGAAGCGGTGGATGGACCAATCAGAGGCTGCGCTTCAGGGACGCTCTGACTGACGTTGACTGGGACATGTTCTAATCAAGTGACGTCAGCGAGTTTACGGACGTAGCGGTGAGCTTCGTGGCTACGTTAGTGGAC